>NW_010206309.1:0-23868 GCF_000695765.1 Mesitornis unicolor | reverse complement strand
AGATGTGGCTGTGGCAGCTAACCAGGAAAAGCGCGGCCGCCCTGGCTCTGCGCGAGTGCCCGAAGGGAAGGGACAGCGGACAGCGGGCTCCCCCCTCCGAAAATACCGCCCCGAACCCGGCACCGGGCAAAGGTGAGAGGCGATAGAACCGCGCTGTGCGGCTGGACAGCGCGTCCGGTCGGTCTGGGGCACGGACGTGGGAGGGAGACGTGAGGAGCGTTGCGGTGGAAGCTGTGGTCTCGCTGGTACTTCAGATCCTCGGAGCTAAGATAATTTACCATAAGGCTGCTGGATTAATGGGCAGGGAGAGCTCCAGGCTGTTAAGTGCACAAGCATCCTTGGGAACCCAGGGCGTTTTGTGGACCTTTTGGACAGCGTCTTTACAAAATGTTCACGATAATCCTAGTGACTAGTTGTCCCAAAATAGTGGGGTTTGGGAGATTTAATTACCTTTTCTAGCAGTGAGGATCTCATTGCCTATCAAACAAGTGTCTGAGGTTACATGCGTGTACATACAAGTATGTGTATTTCTTCCGTACATGTAAGGTGGATATTTGAGATGTGCAGAGTCCTTTTTTATTTAACTTTTTCCTGGTAGATCGCTGATAAATCTCTTCAGGGCAGATAGCCAAAGGATGTCACCAGCTCCCCAGCACCTGGGATCCCGGACACCTGGGCTGGTGTGCCTGGACGTTTCCAAGTGCTGAAAGTGCCTGGGAAGGAGGGGGTAGGGGGCGATCCAGTGTTACAGTAACCTTTTGGAGGAAGATGCCTGCTGTTATAAGACTTGGTTTCCATTTTTAGAGTTTATAATGGTATGTTCATTATAAATGACTTGTTTTTGCAGAGCGGAGTAATCAGACTTTGTAGATCCTGAAAGATTCCCTTTGCTGTTTTGACACTAGCCCCTCTGCGGAGGTCTCTCTTTGCACACCTATTGTGTCTGTGCTTCCATTGCCTTTTGAATGTACCTCATTGGTTTTGGGCTCTGTGCAGGAGGTCACCGCGGGTAGCTAGTGGATGATATCTTGTCACGGTTCCTGGGACCCTTAGTGGCTGCCTCATTGGCTGTGTTCACTCATTCAAGTCCAGAGGAGAGATCTGAGAGGCTTTAGTGTGATGGACAAAACATGGCCTTTTGGTGGTTCTGTGAAAAACCCAACACTTAATAGTGAAATAAATAATGAGGATAGAATGGAGTCTAATATTTCTTAATTTCTTTTAATACTTTCATTATGACTGCAAAAAGAGTGTGTGTGTTTAAATTGGTGACAGAAGGTGCGTATTGCCTTTTGGTTTACACGCCTGGTAGAACTCGGGCAGCTCTTGCACCGTGTGAAGTACGGTCAGGATCAGGCCTTATACACATCTGAAATTTCAGGCTGCAGCTTATACGTAGCAGGGTGACTCTTCTGTTGCTGTTAAGGTACAGATTTCAACTATATAATTAAAATTTGCCACACAGGACATTTCAAGTTCTAGACTGGAGCAGAATTGGTGTTGGACTTTACTCTGAGGAAAACCAGTGTATTTTTTCATGGGTTCGGTGTCTGTGGTCTCTCAGTTGTGATGTTGCATAGTGTTTACTTTGCTTTGGCTTAAGCAGTTAACCTCAGTTAACAACCCACTGAGCTATAAGATTTTGGTTTATGAAGTTGTCGAAAAGCTGCCTCTGAAACAAATTGTATTCCAGGATTCTGTTCTGAATGGGGATTAAAGAAAAATGAAATTACTGTAGATACCCTTCGCACAGCATTTTAAATCTATGGGATGAATATACATACATAGCTTTGGGCTTTTATTTCGCAGCAAAAGTCACAGAGGCAGTATAGTAATTTGAAAACGAGGATCACTAATATTTTATTATCTCATTGATGCATTGAAGCTAATTTTGGCTTGCATGTATCTGAATAAAGATGTCTATAAAACATGTACATTAGTATTCCTCTGTGTCTTGATACTAAAGCCTACAGCTACGTGTTATGTGGTGCTTATAGATCTGAGTACATTTTGTTCAAAATAAGCATTGTTCGGGGATTTTCCTTTTCCAGTAGTATGGCACTTACTGTATGGCTGGGTAGCCACTGCATATTGCTACCGATTTTATTATGATAAAGTGCTGTGCTAAGCCACCTAATGGAATATGGGTGGATCTGTGGACAGCAAGCAGTTGAAGCAAGTATTTCCTTTTAGTCTGGTTGGTTTTGTTTGGGTTTTTTTTAACACAAAAAGCACTGACAACATGCGGTCCAGAGAGCTGTGTATGTAAAGCATTATTCTGCATCTAGGAACCAGCCTCTGGACAGCAGAGTTCTTGGAGAAATACAGCTTGTTTTAGAAAGGTAAAGATAGCAAATTCTACTGATATGGAAATAAATCTAGTGGCGAAGGCAGGACTGGTATGCAAGTTTTTGTGTCCTGATTGTACCTTTTGTCTTGCATTTAGTAACGTCCTTGTGCAAATTAGATGAGCCTCCATTTATTTAATTATAAGCGGTCTAGAATTTCCTTCATGTATCTGAGAACTGTGTCCATGTTTGCCAAGTACTGCACTGTCTGTAGCTCCGAGCTGTGTACGAGCGATCACTGATGCTGTTTTTGAGGAATGTTGTTGATTTGCTGTGGCCAGCTCGGCTTCAGTGTCTATGCTGCATTAACAGGGTAAGCAGGTTTTTTGGATGTCCTGACAGCTGCATCCAGAGAAAGTGTGCTATTTCTGTTTATTAGGCTACCTCAAGTTCTCTTTCTCTCTTCCTGATACCCTGCTGAGAGTAAAGCTGGTTATTTCTAAGTACATTCAACAGTTTACTATTTAAAATATTTCTGACGTGCCAGCCCCAACTGAATACACATCGTGCCAGCGTATTCATTTATTTGATCTTGAAATATGCGTGTTATTAATATCTCAGCTAGGTGTAGACTTGACGTATGCTTAACGAGTGATATAGGAGTAAACAAAAATTAAGACAAGATATGGGTGCCATAGAAGTCTCTCGTATGACATTGTTCAAATCACCGCATTCAGGTAATGTTTTTTTGTTTTGTTAGGACAGAGCATTCATTAAAATAACAAACCAGGTGCTCTGCTTTGAGCCATCCTTCCCCTCACCCTGTAGTGTGCAGTGACTCGTGAGTTTCTGTGACAATGTTTGTGTTTAACTTTGTAACTGCTCAGAAGATAAACTTCCTTTACTTGTGGGGTTGTTTACCAAATAATTAACCATCTTTCTCAGATCTTGACAATGATACCGGCTCAGTCTGCGTGTGGTGTAACGTTGCTGTTGTTTTCATAGGTAGAGAAACTAAGGTTTCAAAAGAGGGTGATTGATTTCTCTAAAACTACAGGAAATTTGGGGGCTCTAAGGAGCAGTATTTCAAAACTGGGTGGACAATGCAAAGTTAGCGTGTTTTGGAACTCATAGCATATCTTTTTTGAAGTCATTGTCTAGTTTTGTTAAGACTTCTATTTAGTCCTGAATTTCTTCTGCATTTCTACTGATTTTGTTATCTGTGGTAACATAGTTTGAGAAAATACAGGCAAAGAGTGGGAAAGTCTGAATGTTCTTGTTGAGTGCAAGGCTGACTTTGGACGTGAATGTTCTCTAGTTTTGTTTGTTACAGAGCACTGATCCTTGTGAGGATTTTTTTAATTTGCACTCTGATAACACTTGAGTACATCACTGCTTTGCACAGAGCACATTCTGTGCATTTGTGGACAGAACTCCTCAGGGCCACTTGGTGTGTCTTTTCTGTGGTTCTAGTCCTGCTTTCTGATGAAAGGTGGAGTCTGAGAAAAAGAGCAGAATTTTAACACCAGAGGCTGCTGTTTCAGTTGTTTTTAGATGCTGCTGCTGTTGCAGTGAAGCAGATGGTCAGATTCATTTGCATAAAATAGAAAAATGTTTCATTTTCTATTTATACTTTTAAAGAGCTTTGTCATGTTGTATCATGTGGCCTTAGCTCAGAGCAGGAGTATTTTTAACTGTGAATTTTTGATGCTCCATTGTATCTCCTTAGAAAAGTCACATTTTAAAGCATCTTGTAAGTAGGTATTAGAAGATGCTGACACTAGGCACCAGAGTAAATAAGCTCAACATCGTAATTTACCTGCATAATTGTGATCAATATAATTTTCATCCATCTTCCCCTCCCCACCCACCCTTTTGTGGCCTTTTTTAACACCATTAAAAAATGTTGCTGGTAGGGAAACTGTTACTGCAGGCTCTTGGTCAGTAGAGCCCAGTTATTTGCCCGATACTGTGTAGTGCCAAACGCCTTATAGGAATTTCTGTGCAGGGGATGTCGGGGGGCAGTTGCAATTAAACGTGATGTTCCCTAGTGAGTATTCTGCTGGCTGCTGCTGTAGGTATTTTTGTCTGGTTTTACCCATTTCTTCTTTGAATTTTAAAAAGTTACAGACCTCAGTGAAGCCCTGATGAGTTCATTTAGTTCCATTTATGTTAAAAGTAGTTCCTTTAAGAAGCTTAGCATGGTTTGAATTTATTCAGCAATTAGCTTGCTTTTGGATTATTGACCAGGATGAATAGGTGATACCTAATTAATTTGCTTATACAAAGTATTCTTTGTGCAATGCTGTGTCTGTACTGAGGTAGAACAATGACAAATTAAGATGGTTTCTCAGACAAGAATATATATGTGAGATTACATACATTCATTATAAACATAACATCAGCACACAGCTATCCTGCTCTTTCTCTGCTTTGCTAAAAAATAAAAAAAATATTACCGTACATGTTTGAAATTCCTACTGTGAACATCTTGCTGGGAACCTCTGCTTAATGTCACAAAAAGAGGAAAATACAAGCAGCCAATGACCTTAATTTCTAGATAATCATGTTCTGAAGAGTTTTTAAAAGCCACAAAGCCATTGCAAGCAATTGAGAGGAGAAGCAGCCTGGGTCTGGCCAGTTCCAATGGAAAAACTGTGCAAAATGGGAAGTCCTAATGCCGATTACCCACTTTGCATCCAACTGGTGCTGGCTATGACTGGGTTGCCACCTGAGGGGAAGCTGGCCTGTGAGTGGCCAGGTTCAGATGCCAAATGTGTGCTCTACAAGTCTGCTGTTTCACAGAAAAAAGTGCTGGTGGAGGCTCTGCCTTAAACAGGTATGCCAGGCGGATTTGCACAGTAGAGATGATGTGAAGCTGTAGCATCCAGTCCGTGAATGGAACAGACTGGCCTTCTACCTGCCTTAAACAGGTATGCCAGGCGGATTTGCGCGGTAGAGATGATGTGAAGCTGTAGCATCCAGACTGTGAATGCAACAGACTGGCCTTCTATACTGTCTGGACTGCATAATTCCAGTCCTTCCCAGTTCTGTAGCCATCATAGCTGGGGAACTCGGATGTACCTGCAGTTTGGTCCCACCTCCAGAGGTGACCTGGAACCTTGCAAAAAGTGACTTTGTGGTTCCTTTTTTTCAGGTGACAGTTAACTCTTCTTGCCCTATGCACAGTACCTGTACAGTAAGGGTTTGGGTGTAATTGTACATGGCTTCTGTACTTTGAAGGTCCAAAGGATGCTTCAACACTTGGAATGGTGTCATAAAAGAGCATAATCAATCTGTAGATAAAGCTTATTGAATGTGTCTAGACATAAAAGTGTAATCAAGACGAATGGGAATGGTGCAGCTGAGGTCTTCATCTCCATGCTTGTTTTAAAGAAGCAATAGGAACAACAATAGGAAAACTTAAAAAAAATGGCTTCTGACTTTTTCCAGGAGACGTGCTTTTTGCCTTTATGCTGAATGGAGAAGGAAAATAATTTTTAACATGCTCAAATGTCGAAAAACTTACTGAAAAAAACTGAGTTTTATTTGTAGAAGGATAAACCAGAATAGTTTGGACTTTGTGATTTAGTGCTCTTTGACTCACTGAATGGAAAACTGAAATACCATGCAGGTTGCTCATCTGTCAGTGGTTACAATGAGTGTTATGTTACTCATCTTATGGCTGCATAGGCCTAATTTTTTTTTCCAGTACAAAGTGCTTTTGTGGATCTAAAACTTTTCTTGTGTGAGCATTTCTGCATGTGAAATTGAATTGCTTGAATCCTGGCAGACAGCGAACATAAAGAGAGCGAACATGGAGATTTCTTATAAATTGTGAACAGTTATTCACAAAATTGCTTCTATATTTATACCATTCCTAATAATGAATTGCATTACAGAAAAACAAATTTGCTCTATTAATTGAATTCAACCTTTCATGTAAACTCATATCTGATTTGCAGTTCAACAGATGTGTCTGTGACTTTTATGGTGACAGATGCTTCAGGTTAGCTGTGTTCTGGGCCAGATTTAAAACCGCCAAAGATCCGTGGTAAGCCATTACCCTTTGAAATATTAATTTCAACATCGAATTCAGGAGGCATTTGCTGTTGCTGATATATTGTAAGGTATTTACTGCTGCTGGCGTAGATAATGCTAGTTTTCAGTTGGAACTTTTTGTTTTGTGCCTTTTAGCTTGGCTATTAAGAACATGGAGTGTTTGGAACAGCCAAGTGATGCAGGGCAGCAGTTAGCACCACTTTGCCTGTCAGAGCTGTGCGCTGCAGATCGATAATGAACGTAGTGGGCGCACTGAAGACGCTTAGGTGGTGCATACATTTAACGTGTGTCATTCCTCTTTAGCACTATGGCCTAACTGAAGGCTTCCAGATGAAGTTCTGAGTGTTGTTCTTCTCGTAGAGATTTGTCTGGTTTTTCTCCCTGCTGTATCCATTCTGTCTTTTGCTAGGTTCGGGTTTTTGGGACCCATAATAACCTAGAAATAATGTATGATATTGAGCCTGTTATATATTATTTATTTCCAAGTGAATGCAAAAAAAATTATTGCAAAGGGCTATGCAGTAAATAATTTTATGTAATGAAAAGTTTCCAGGTCTCAACACTTAATTTTGGTCAGCAGAAGTATGAAACTAGCCTTCTGAAGGGTTTTGTGAATAAAGTAGCGGGAAAGTCCCTGTTACCAGAACGATGAGTAATCTTGTAGCTAAGGCTCTGACACAGAGCACAGAGGATCTGTAAGTCTGGTACATCTGTCTGGTGGTTGCATCTGGGACTGTGCACCACTGCTGTAAAATGTTTTGCCGTCGCTGAAGCACAGTAGTTCCTTGAAGGAGGAAGAGGAGGCCTTGCTTGGAGCTTTCAGGCTGCTCCGTTGCTGGAGATGTGCCAGCCTGACACTAAGAGCAACGGGTGGCAGTGTACATAACCCTACATGAACACTTTATTATAGTGGAAACATGTCTGTTCATGCATTCCTTCTTGTTACCAGTCCAGCTTTTTAGGCTTTTCCTAAATATAAGGCCAACACAGTAAAATTAATCTCTAATAAATAGTGGTAGTGTGTTAAAAGTGGAAGCAAGTTAGTCCTTTCCAGTTGTCATCTGGTAACATGGTTTATAGTTCTACTGAATACCCAGAGGCATTTCATTAATACCAAATTTGCCACAGTAACAGCAAAACTCCTTCTGCTCCCACTATAATATTAAAAATGTAGGACTTATTTTGTGTCAAATGAGCTAACAAAATAAAAGATGAATTTAAAGTATTTAATCTGTCAGCATCAATGAATCTAAGAGGATTATCATTCCATTATGACTAATAGATTTTTTCCAAAGATAACTTTGCTACTTGACTTGCCTATTTCTATGAAGATTGTTACAGATCTAATTTAGACTACAATTTCAATATTCCTGCTCTGTTTTGATTGAATCTGGGAGTCAGTAATGTGGTACCTGGCTTATGCTGAGCTCGATAACTCTGCTTCAGTCACTTGAATACAAGCTCTCATTCTCGTGTCTTTAATTCTTCATAAAGATTATGTAGTGTTTTCTGTTTTGAGTTGTACTAAACATGACTTAACAGTTCAAGCTTGAGTGCTGTAATTTAACAAATTACATACCAACCTCTCCTTGCTTCCTTTCTGAGGAATTAGTGAGAGGTTGTACTAGCAAGAATCTAAATCAGGATTGCCCTTGTGATGGGTATTCTGCTCTGTAAAATGATTGGCAAAATTCCTGTTGATGCACCCTAGTATAAGGAAAAGGTCCTGGAGTTTGGGATTCTTATTTTGAGTCATCGTATATTTGTTACGGTCTTGGAGTGGACAGCGATGTGTAAGTTTTATTGAGATTGTATCTTCCCTTATTGTATCTTCCTTCCACCTCCACAAACTCTGTGGAGGGAGAAGAGTACACAGGAGGTGGAAAAAATTCCCAGATTTAAATAAAGCCTGGGCTTTTGACTTAAGTAACTGTATTACCCTCGCAAAGGTCTTAAGGTCTGACAATTAAAAATGCTGTATAACGGGAGTGATGGATATTAGTCCCAGCAAATAAATTCCCACTCTCACGTTACAAGCTGAATTTTTCACCAAAAGGCTGTCACAAGATTTTTCAGCATACATGATATTTCGCTAAGTTGTATGTGAAAATTAAGAAGTTTGTAGTGACGCTAACCACCAGTGAGTCATAGCGAGGCATTGGTACAGTTTGATTAGTGAAATTATCCTAGCCACATCTGGGGGGACTGATGCTCCCACTGAATTTAGAATTTAGCAGATCCTCAGTCCTTTCAGAAGACAGACCAGAGATCCATGTAAATGAAGACCGAATCAACCCCTGTAATCATCTCCCAAATTAGCATTGCAGTGCTGTAGCTTATGATGTCAGACTGAATTACATGGCTATCGAAACGCCACGGTGTACTTCAAAAACTGTTTGAATTCTGTGAATAATTTAAGGATTTCAGTTTCCAATATTATTTAGTACTTTTCTCTACCTTACTGTTTCTGATCACCAGGGGTTTTTTGGATGAATACATTAAATGCAGAAAAGGTGGCAAATGTAAGAGTAAGACCCCTTCACAAGACCGGCAGTGATGGAATGCTGTTGCAGGAGGGGAGAGGACTAGTGAAACACTGTAATGGTGACCACTGTTCTTAGCTCTCATCACCTATCGTTTGATGTCAGGTTGTGTCTGCGATGAAGTGGCATTTCTAGCTGGTTTTACCATTTCCAGCAGAGCAGCTTCAGCCAGTCATGAACTGTTCTGTGCATGCGTTTGAAATACAGCCGTGCTCTTTAGCACTTTTACCCCTTGAAGATATGAAAGCACTCAAGAGATTCTTCTTTTTTTTTCTTTTTTTTTCCAAAGGGCAGGAGCAATGTTAGTAAAAAGGGAGGTGGAGGGAGTGTTATAGCAAACTGACTGCTCTACCACTATTTTTTTGAAAACGCTGTTACTGAAATAGTCTCTATAATGAAGATGGTCGAATGAAGAGGTAGTGGAGGCGAAAGGTGAAAAACCTTTCTGCTGACCAAATGTTATTACTTGTCTGAAAATGTGTTTGGTAGACTATTTGTTGCTGCTCTTTGTTTTAGAGATTTACCTCATATACAAGATAAAATAAGACTAAATGTTTTGGAGCTAAATTCAGAGTCCTGCTGCTGCCCACTGTGGCAGAATGACACGTCACGTGTCCAGCCAAAACACTGGCTTGTACACGTAGGAATACAGTTTGCTGCCCTGTGGGTCTCTTTGCCATGTCATGCAGAAGGAAAACAGAAAGCAAAGCAATGACTTTTGACTTGGCCTCAAATGAGACATGGAGGAATAAGCTTTGAATAAAAAAATGGGGTCTCTGTGCTCTAAGGTGGCTTCTGATGACTTTAGATGGGGCTGGTCTTTGCATATATACTTGTGTAAGAGGCATTCCACCTGAAACGACATCTGAAAGTTTGGGAGAGCAAAAAGCTCTGCTCTTGCTGGAGTAACTTGGTGATACTTGTTCTGATTTAGACGCCCGTGTCCTTAAGTCAGCTGTATTTCTTTGTGGCGAAGGCTCACTATTAAGACGTGGCTGATGATGATGCATGGTAATGGCTTGTAGAGCTTCTCAAGAGCTGGCCTGACCCAGCAGGCTGCTTAAAATTCATGTGTGGTATCAGCTGTGAAGCAATGTCTGAAACCCATAAAGAGGGCTGCAATATTCTAATTTATTGCCAGTGCCTCTTTTATGCCCATTGAACTATTCAGATCTTTCCACAGTTGATTTTTCTTTTCTGCAGTTATGTTGGAGGGGGAAGAAGGAGAGAAAAAAGGCCTTTGCCACACGAGCATGTACTCTACTAGCACGTTGCTACCTCTTGCCTCTGAAAATAGGTGTCTCTAATAAGATGATGTAAGAGAAAAGGTTCACTTCATAAAGAGGAGTCAAGTGCATGTGGAATAAATAACTTTAATGAATTATAAGTAATAGTTTGCTTTAATGAGATCTGCCACAGCTGAGGACAGTTTGTTTCCATTTTTATATGATTATTTTGGCTTAGTATTTCTAAAGTGCATTCTTGAAAAAACTTTAAATTGGGCTAGGGAAGTGTGATGTTTTCTCTGTGAATGAATTGAAAACATTATGCTGCCTTTCGAAATGCTTCAACGTATATTATCAAGATTTTTGTCTCATTTAACCAAGCTTTTATTAAGTATTAAGTGTCGTGTTCACACTTCACTTCATGGAGTTCTCAGCAGCATCTATGACTTTCAGATTTCTGGTGTTTTCAACAAAATGTAGTTGACATCTGCAAACCTCCAGGTGGAAACATTGTTTCATGATTTGTTAGCTGCTTTTTTGTTTGTCTTTTAGGGATTTTTCTCTTGGTTTAGCCTGAAGATTTTTCTTTTCCCTTGCCTTTGTGGGATTAAGTTAGATCAGAGTTTGAAGAAACAGCAGTTGGATAGGGAATGAGGATGAGGAAATAAAATCTATTTAAAAAATAACCTCCCTTCCTAGGAGCAAGCACAGAACTTGTTTTAAGCCCAAGCAGTTGTTCTTGCACTTCTGTTTGTTTTAAATCTCCTAGCATTGTGGACAGCAGTAGGAAAAACCCTCTTCGTGGCTATTTAACATGCTGTCTCAGTCGTTTAATAAAAACAATTCATGAAATTCTGCTCAAGCATCTGATAGTGCATGTATTGTAGCAATAAAACACAGCTATTACTTTTACTCTTGATAGTGATGTGTGCCTCAAAAGGGATGTTACAACACACTGTCTTGTATGTTAGTGAAGAAGGTTCTATTGCAATTCCTGGTCCCTGTTCCCTCTCCTTTAATTCAGAAAAAAACAGATATTTATGTGTGGTATTTGAGCCATTCCCCAGCTGGCCTTGAAATACTGATGCAGAATACTTGCAGTATTGTGTGTGTGGTGGTTTTGTGAAGGAAGAGCAGGGTACTAGTGAGCAAGCTGGATTTTTGTCAGGGCAGCTAAGAATTCTGATGCTGCTATTTCTAATGTATCTGTGATTTCTGGCTTGATAGTAGCACTGTGACTTTGTTAAGCAGATTACAGTCACCTTTGCAACCCTTTTTGTATAGATTACAAAGATCTTGTATAGAGCAAATAGGGTTGATCAAAGGCTTGTAGCATTATTTTTTGGTGAAAGTATTATTTTGGCTATTGAGTGGCTTTTCAGCAAAACAGATTTGTCACTGGCAAGTGTTAATTAAGATCTGGACTGTTCCATGAATAGACTTCTACAGAGTACTGAGATGATGTCCCGTATTTATGAAAACAGATTTTGACCTCTAGGTTGTCATTAAACTATTTCTGCTGGACATCAGCAAATCTCTTGTGGCTATTCACTGTTGTTGTAAGCTATTCTACTGATCTGGCACTACAAAATTCTCAGTAACAACACAAGGTAAATTGTTATAATAAAGAGAAGTCTTATGACAAGGTGACTACTGAGAGTCTCTTTTTATCATGTCAAGGATCTTTAAGACTTTTTGAAATAAAGTTAAGCAGCCCTGTTAGTGCTCCTGCAGGCACACATCCTTGCATATTTGTGCATGGCTTTTGTGGGACTGAGTAGAACACTGGAGTGCTGGCAGATTCTCAATTAGAAATTTGTGCAGTTAGGTAGGTGTAGGAGTTGCCCACATGTTTCCTACTTTCAGCTTAGCAGTCAGAGGAGGATATGTGAGTATTTCAGTAATTCTTCATTTGCTGTATGCGACTTCTAAGATGTATCCAAAAAGGTTTGGTTTTCATTAATGACATTTGAGACAAGTGAGAATGAAAGCAATTTCATTTTCTGTATGGTTACTTATAGTGCGCTCTTACTTTTCCTGATCTTCATATTTGTTTTCAAATGATAGGCAAGCTTCTTGGAGGGTGGAAATAAAAACTTCATTACTTAAACATGGTCAATACCTCTCAGGTAAATTCAGACTGTACCAAATATTCATTTCCGAATTGGGTGAGCATAAGCAGTGATGTAGAAAGGACTTCCCCTCATAGAGTAGGTTAAAATTAAGAAAACCTCCAGTGTTGTGTTGCAGCCACTGGAGTATAACACCTAGCTGTGTATCTGAGCAGAATTGAGCAGTGTAATCCATACACACTTGAAAAGCTGAGGTGAAGTAGAAGTCACCAATATGCTTTATTATTTCATTATTCTGTGTAGTGTCTATAGAAATCATCAAATTACATTTTTAAAACATCTTTCACGGCCTCCCCTTTGTGTAAGATGAGTCATTAAATCCATAAGATGTAATTGTCCTACTTGTGGTATGCCTTCTCATAGGCTGTTCATTGGGAGCATGTACGTTAAATTTAGCGTGTCTGCTACAGTAAGAAACTCGGAGTTTATAATCAGAATTTGCTATCCCTAATTCTGTGTCTACTTGCCATGCTTGAAGTGATAACCGAGATGCTAATGTGAGAATACACAATCTGCTTAGTCGCATAACGAAATCAGCATTTAAACTGAAATCCCATTTATCTTGCTCTTAGCAGATTACCCTCTTGTAACCTAAAACTCAGCACATCTGGGTCTGGTCTGACGTGGCTTTTCTGGTTGTTAGGCTCAGCCAGTAAGGCTTTAGGCTGCCTTCAGTGGCTTGGCTGGAGCTCTTGATCATCCTCCATGGTTTGCCTTTCTCTTGATAGATAGGGATGGGAAAGAGGGAACTTGAAGGAAGGGAAATGAATTCTTTGAGCGTCGGCTCCTCCTTCATTGTTCCCCATTATTTAGTAGTATTGTAGGAATACAGAGAATTAATCTGGTGCTGCAGTAGTTTGGGCAAACTGTACACTTGTTAGGTCAGTCCTAAATTTTCATAGAAACTAAGCAGCAAAGCCTTTTCTTAACAAACAAATAGATCTTTTTCCACACTGGAATAAACTCGGAAACTACTGAATTAATGAAACACAAAGTGCACACGCTGTAGCTGTTCTCTTGCTTGGTTTCTCTCTTGCGGTAGATGCCTGTAAACTCCTCAACTTAGCCTTTATTTTGAGCACAGCAGAAATGAGGGGCGGGCGGTATCTCAACAAGTGTTCACTTGTGTTCCAGATTTTTTTTTGTTTGCTTTTATTTTATGGAAGGAGATTTATGAAACATTGTGGCAGTGTATTCCACATGGCATTCAGAGGGGAGGCTCAGGAGTCAGTTCCCTGGGTTAGGTATTGATGGGAAAATGGAAAGCAAGTGTCAAGTAAAAGCCATAGTCACTTATTTATAGTGGAAGGCAACTCTGCACATTGCTCATCTGTTCTAAAAGGAGGAAACAGGAAAATACACCACCGTGTTCTTGTAGACCAGTACTTGTAACACACAAGAGAATAAAAAAGGAATCAATTTCTTATAGCCTGTAAATTGCTCCTAGGGTGCACCACACTTTGCCAAATAAAGAACAGTTGCCAGTATTATGTTTTAGTTGTGTGTCACAGCAATGACTAATGAGCAAAGGTGTGGATTTTGAATAGATCCACCTCCTTTCTCTCATCTTATGCTAGTTAATAACCAAGACTGTCTCATTGCTTGTTGGACTCTCCTCCTCTTTCCCCTCTCCATTTATTTGCATCTTTTAAAAATGACCTTGTTATCCTTCCAGAAGACAAATTCTGGTGGAGGCAGGCTGCAATAGCTGCTGGCTTTCCCGTAGGCAGAGTTCTCCGGCTTCCAATTAGCTGCAGAAGAAATCCAGCTGACAAGAAAAGGTGGAATTGATATACTCAGCTGCGTGTAACCAAGACAGAAACCACCCTATAAGATGCATGAACAAGGCCTGCAACAATGGCTTTAAATACTTGATATTATATTCTGCAGACAAAGGGTGCTGTTTATGGTTTTACCTGTGACCTAGATTATAAGCTTGCCCAGTGTTGTAGGATACCCTCTCTGTGTTGCCCTGGCTCACTAAAATCTTTCAGGACAGTTTGGGTTAAGCTCCCGGCTTCTCTCAGTGGGATTTCTTGAGTGCTGCAAAACCTCTCTTATACACATCTCATGAACCGTTTTTCCACTGATTATTCTAAGATTTCTTTGAGACATGATTATTTTGCAAATACATCTTCTCTTATGTAAAATTACATGATAACTGCTTGTTATTAATAGTTTAATTTTAATTTGTGGGGTTAAGTTCCCTGGGAAATAGTATTTTCGTATTTTTTTACGTTACTAGCAAAAAGCAAGGTTCCCTGCTGTTCAAATGTCACAACATTTGTAATTTATGTTGGATAAGTTGCAATTCTCTGAGGCTGAAAAGCCACCCAGCCACTTAAGCCACACGTTCAGGGTCTCTGCGTGCATAATTTTTGTGTCTGGTCAGGAGAGATGCCTACAGTTGCTAAGTGTCAAGGTAAATGTATCCAATATGTCTTTTGTCCTCTTGACTTATCTTAGCCCCAGAGTGTCTAATATAAATAATATTTTACCAGAAATCTGCACTTGAAGGCAAGCAGAATAGATGACCTAAATAGATGCCTTTCACCTGTGAGTATCCATATCTGACAGGTCTTTGTACCAGTCTGGCCAAGAGAGAGAAAAAATACAGAACTGTGCTAGCTTTCACAAAGTTTGAGAAATTCTTAGTAACGCTGTGAACTAATAAATTATTGCTTATCAGAAATATGAGTGTCATGTCTCAACGTCTGCAGTTTTAAAAGAAACTTCAAAAGAATCTTTGCCTTATGGATTCCCTGGTTTTTCATAAAAGGCTGAAACTCACTTTTTGGAACCTTAAACTGCTGTCTTCTCTCAAATCTGTCTTGACAACTGTTTAATGGTATTATCATCACAAATGGACTGCACCAGTGCTGGAGACATCTGAGCAATTTTAAATGACGCTGGAGTTCATGTAGGCGTTCTGCCTAGAAAGTAGCTAGATTAAAGGCTAAACTTGTCTTGTCTGCTGTGAGCTGTGATATATAGTATATATACAGTAAACAGGAGCATTACAGGCCAGAAGCTGAGGATGGAAGGCAAATGATACTGAAGAGTAGCACATCAGTGGTATGGATATCCCTCATCAGCTGAGGCATTAACGTACCATCCAGCAGCATGGGTTCAAATTGTAATCAGCGCTTTTCTGATCAGCATAATTCTTGCGTCTGTACGCAATGAGCCTCTCTGCTTCCCTCATTTCAAGCTCTTAACTTTTCAGCTTAAACTTTTGGGGAAGGATTTCACTGTCTGTGAGATGGGAAAATAAGAAAGCATGTAACTCACTAAAATGTTATTACTGAAATAATTTCATCTCTTAGACAACGCCTTTAGATCTGACTTGGAGCAGGTTGTGAATAAAGCAGACGATGATCAGTTGGCTGTGGCGTGGACTTCAGGAATGTGTATGTGATTAGAAGGTGCTGCCAAGGGAGAGCAGGTGCCCATATGCTTTCCAGTGCCATGATGGGCATTGATTGATTTGTTTTGGAGGTTTGTCTCTGAAATAGTTTCATTTTCAGATGACTGTATGAGCTTTAGGCCTGGCATGTTCCAGAAAGAACAGTATGTGAAAAGTTTCAGGCTGTTTATTAGCTGTCTAGATAACATATTTTAAAAATAGTTTTATTTCAGAATTTTATTAAATAACCTTATATTGTATAAGGGTTGTATGAACCCATCCACTTAACTCATTTTTCTCTGTTTAATGAAGAGGCAGGAGATTTTCTGTTGTTCTTGCAGCTCAGGTGTTATGGATCACCCTTACAACTTCACCTTTGTGAGAGCCCCTCTCTGCTCAGAAAGGTGAAGTCTGGCAATGCTTTGGGGAAGGGAATGGCCTCAAGTCTTGTTTGTGACCCAAATGCCTGGACTCAGGCTGCAGATTTCTTCTTTTTTTTAATTTTTATTTTGCAAGTTGAAGATAGCTTAATGAATGCATTTGGGCAACTGCCATCAAGGATTGGGTACTGGGAACAGTAAAGTGCGATGTACTGACATTTTTATGTGAATTACATGCCTTTGCAGGATCCAGAGTCGTGTCTTTGGACTGCCTTGTTAGTTGTCACTGTTGGTAATGGTTTTGGAGAGGTAAAGCTGTGTGTTTCTGATTGCCAAAATACAGACGAAAGCCAAATGGTCAGTTAGATGGCTTTTCTTCTTTTTGTAAGAAACAATGCTCTTTCATCTGTTATTAATGGTGTGCGATGCCTGTCCTTGTCACAGTTCTCTCGGTCTTTCTCACACTAAAACCAAAGGACATTAGTTTGCCTTTCTCAGGGGAGGAGTGCTGATCTACTCATGAGGAGGTCTGGCTTACAAAGCCTGTGAAATCCAGAGGAAATCCTTTGATTGGCAGGGAAAATTGCCACAGACTTGACTTTGCATGCTGCAGCTTCACCAGAGATTTGCTTTGATGCTGCCTTGTTTCCTGCTAATAAAAAAACAAAAGTTGCTGCATTCCCAATTACTGCTTTATCTGTTGTAAACATGGTCCCTTGGGAAGGTGCTTACTCAAAAATGATTTGCATGTTTGACAGCAGGTTCTTCTCCCTGTGTTAAAAATGTAGGGCAGTATCTTTCAGTAATAGAGACCCTCTCTTCATTTTTCCTTCTCTTCTGTGGGTAGATAATTATATTTGCAGGCCCAAAGAAAAAATCTGCTGTCATGCTGGCAATTTTCATTAATTTTGTAATAACTTAATCTGTGTCAAGGAACATAAAATGGATCAAAACCTAAATGAGAATGACTTTTTAAATAATAACATATTGGCATGCAGCTAAGCTTCAGTGCATTATCATTCAGACTTGAGAAGCTGTTAAAGTTGGAATGTTGCAGTGCATCTCAAAGGAACCATTTTTAGTTTAATATGTTAAATTGCATTAAAATTAAAGTATAAAAATAGCCTCTCCTAAATTACATCTGCAGCATGTGACTGCTCAGGCCTATTTACTTTTTTTATTCTGCTAAAGTTATGACTGAGAATATTACAAGCTTTCCTGTTATATATATGGTGAAAACCAATTAGTCTTGCAGTGCTGGGCCTAGAAGCCTGCTGATGCAATGTACTCAGCCATGAACAAAAGGAAGTTATTAGAATCATTTGCAGCAGGCTGCTCTGGAAGCCATAGAAATGTATTCAGTTCATTGAGGGCAGAGTTTCTGAAAAGCTCCAGTGCTGTATTTCTTCCTGTCCACCAATCTCCAGAAATGCAGAGCGTGCTCTTTAGGTCCCCGTGAGACTGGGGACAGCCAGAGTTTACACTGGGGTAAACGGGCGCTGTCAGACTGAACGAGGCAGGGCCAGCACCAGCGCTGCTGAGGAAAAGGGCTCTGATCAGGCATGAGGGAACATCCTTGCTCAGCACAGCTCAAAGCCGTGGGGTGAGGCAGCAAGTGATGGGAAGGGCTGGGTGAAGGTTAAGGAGACTCCTTCATAGGTTACAAATTAGTCTGAAGGTGGCACAGAAAACAGTGAAGACGATTGATCTTGCATTTTTTTTGTATGCACTCAGAATAAAATCTGTTCCATATTACTTCCATAAGTAGATGATTGCAAGATGGCTTTAGATTTCTAAGTTATGTCTCAATGCTGGCAGTAAAATACTGCAGGCAAGAATACAGTGTAAAGAGACCAAAAAAAGAAGTCATCTTACGCTCAATTAGTCCTGCAAATCTAATTTCATGCTTTTTGTAAAAAACAGAATAGCTTTTGGGTAAACACTGCCCTTCATTTTCTACATAAACACGTAAGAACACATAAATGCTATGCTTTGAATTACCAACTAGGATTGATTTACTGTCAAAGATAACAACATTGGTGACATTGGGGAAGAGCTCCAGGAATTTTTATTTAGAACATTCCAAGCCATGTTCCCAATTGATCTGCTTGTTCCCAGAGTTCTTCTGAAATCCACAGAATTAGAATTTGCTGTCTCGACTGCAGGAGGAGGCTGTATGCTTGCAGTATCCAACACATGTTTAAATGGGATTATGGAAGTTAATGGAGTTGGGTATCTCTTCTTTCATTGCTGGGTCAGGTGAATAAGTGTAGCGTGGATTTGTGGACATCGAACGTGTTGCTCATGGGAATTACCAGCTCTAGTTCAGTGCCTTGGGAACAGCTGACGTTGTTGGGAGCCATAATACGAACTCTGTTGATCTGCACCTTTGTCACTTATGGCAAAATCGTTTTAGAATGAGTCATTGGATATCTCTGTACCATTCTGAGCACAGTCTATACCCTACTGAGCAGCTGTACGTATGGTTTGCTCTCTGTTCCTCTTTCATTTGTCTTCCACAGCCTGTGGGACCATGCTTGGTAGCAATGTGAATTCACCAAACATATTCCAAGGAGTCCATTCTCACTCTGTGCCCAAGGCCATGCTTGGAAGACTGCAGGATGGAAAATAGCTGAGTTTTGTCCTGAGGGAACGTTTAAGGCCATGTATGTGCCCACCGAGACATGAACTCCTGTCTTAATCCTGATAGCTGTTTGAATTTCAGGCAGTTTGGGAGAAGCATTCTTGGCCACAGCACTGTTAATGAAGGAAGCATTTGGGTAGAAAGGCTCTGGTCTGTGGCTCCACCACTTGAGAACTCAGTTGGGCTTCTGTACTCTTTCTGTACTGCCTCAGGACGATATCTTGCTAGGTATTTCACAATATCTGCTGGTGACTGGCATCCAGTAGCCGTGGGATGGGATAACTTGACAGGAAAACAACCAACCTTGAATTTGTTGGTGGCTCTGTTGCACAGAATACAGCAGTAGTCTGACCAACACTGAAAATTTTTCATGTAGTTTTAATGAAATCATTGATGTTAGTGGTGCTGCTGTTTGACCTCTTGAAGTCACTGTTGTGTCCAGCCAGTGCGACAGCCGCCTCCTCACTGACAAGTAGAAGGGTTCAGCAATGGACCTTCATGGTACAGAAGAGGTTCTGCTACTGGAGAATGGTTACAGGTCATCCACAGACCAGGAGAAGAGGGATGAGTGCACTTGGCCCAGCAGTCAATTACAGAAGCGTTTGCTAAAAGAGCATTGTTCTGCTTTTTTGCCATTTAAATAATGATTTAATTGCATGTGAATTAAGGGTTTTTTTAGATGAATTACTGCTGTAAATGAATTTAATAAACTGTGACCTCTGCTCTGCTACCTCCTCTCAAAGACTTGCAAAACTTATGCAGGCTGCTTAACCATGATGACATAATTATCAGATATGTAATTGTGCTTTGACTGCCTGTAGCATTTGCTGTCACTTGGCTATGTCAGAAACTACTACGATAGGCTATGCAGTCATTTAAATATCTGTCCATAGTATATTCTTTGCTTGAATAAAGAACTTCAGTGCCTTGTGTAGTAGTGCATGCTTTCTGATGACTCGGGATTGATTCAGATTTCATAAAGCATCTACCAGACCTCTGCATTAGCTTACAGAGCTCTGAATCATTGGGTGGACCTGGATTTATAATCACTTAAAAAGAATTCAGAATAGGACCTGTCATAACTTCCAATTAGAAACAAAAATCTGCCAAATGCTCGGAAGCTGGAAATAATTGATTAGTTTCTCAATCCACAGATGAATGATGGCATGGTAACAACACACACTGTGACAGGCCAGTACCAGTTTGCTCCATGGAGGAACCTGACCTCGTGTCAGGAGCTGATACTGGAATTGCTCCGTCTTAATGAGGAGCAGATTGTTTACTGGGGTCAAATCAGTCGCTGCTGTTAAAAAGGGATTGTCAAAACCTTTTTTGGAAACAGATTTACCATTACAGATGGGAAACGGGCACTGCTAACACATTGTCATTTCGTATAGACAAATGCAAATGTTTTAGAATGTCCTAAACATGTCCCATTTCTTGTCAGTGAACTGAAACCTCCGCAGTAACTTCTTTCTGCTTTGCAAGCTTCAACCAAGAATATTCTCTTACTGCGTTATAAAGCAGGAAAATGAGTGCTAGAGGTAACATCCTCTTTGAATAATTGGAAGAGTTAGCTTGTGTTCTTCAGAGGAGACAAAAGCTACTTGGAATATCATCTTTTCCCCTTTATTTCTCTGTTTTCTTTTTTTTCTGTTAGCCGTTTGTATTTAAGCTTAATACTTTACTACTTTTTGCTTGACAGCTTCACTTCTGCTTGAAAGAGTGCGTCTGCTCGAAGATTTCAGTGTTTCATGACGACAACAGTATTTTTAATGCGGTAGTAGTAAATGTGTGTCAGCTAATGATGAGACTTCCCCAAGGTTTCTATTTCAGCAAGCAGCCAGAACCCGGATTGCTGGTTCCCTCTGCTGCCCTCTGCCTACCCGTGGATACCACTAAGAAAATGTTTCCTGCTTTCCTTTTGTCTTGTCCTGAAATTTCTCCTTTCATCTTGTTTTTTTTAAGTGTTGTCTTTACTAGTCAAGGTTGACAGAAGTACCCTTACAGACGACATCCCTTTAGCAACGTCCTGAAAAGTCTGTAGAAGAAAATGACCCAACTCCTGTTATTTTCCTGTTCCCTTGCTTGGGGCTGTTGAAGTCACCATTTAATCCCCCAGTTAAGGCTGAGCCCTGAAGTAACCTCTGGTAGGAGGGAGCAAACACCTCGTGTGAGATGTCGGCGTGCGCAGTACATCAGGAGAAGGCAGTCCCTTTCTGCTCCAGCAGCCCTGTGCCTACGTTTTGTCCTTCAGAATTTGTCCTTCCAAACCAACCAGCATCCCCAGGTGCTGAAATATATGGTATAGCTGTGTCTGGGGTGCTGTATGCGAGTCGGTATGCCAGTTCCAAGTCTGTGAAAACCAAACTTTGTTGACAGCTGTGCCATTCAGTGCTGTCTCTCAAAAATGCATTTTCTGAGTATTGCTGTCTTTTTTTTAGGAATGCTGACGTGAGACAAAAGAGCTCTAAATGGCAGGTTAAGAAATACCAAATCCCTGTCTGGGCTTTGACAATCTTCTTTCCATAATCTAGTCAAGGGAAAAGCAGTAGCTAAACTTAGCAGCGCAGGGGTTTTTCCTGCCTCTTTTTTTCCTCTCTTTTTTCTTTTCTTCCTCTTCGAAGAGTCGAGCTGAAGTGCTTGTCTTAGGTAATGTAGGAAGTTCTATCTTTCCGACTAGATCCTTGTTGCTTTGGTATTGGTATCTAAATGAAACAAGTGCTTTTCATCCTGGCCAAGGAAGAGACATTTCTGATTGCTGCCTTGAACATTTGTATTAAATTTGAGTTTTTCAAAGTGGAATGGTGCTCCTCAGCTGCTGTGAATTGTCGTTACGCAGAGCTTTGAGGAGCTCCACGCCTTTGCACTCGTTGGGTGTGTGGACACCTATTCTCTGGAGAGAGACTGAAAGCCAACGTAATGAAAGTAGTGTCAAAGCGCTGCTGTGCCTTAAAGAGGAGGGGAGTGGAAGTGGTGGTTTGACTGGAGAAGAGTTTAGTGCTCATGGAACAGAAATATTGGGTGGAACACATCAAGTTAAAAAGAAGGAGCTGTTCTTTACAATGAGTGATCGTACTTTGAGGGAAAGATACTCAGAACTGCCAACCGGCTTTGTCCAGATGGTGATTCTCTACTATTTTAACCATCTGTGTGTATCTGGACTGACCACTAGTACTGAAACACTGCTACTTTAAAGTGCTTTGAGACACAGAAATGGTAGCAACCATAGAAACGTTTAATTTCCCCCCTTGTTCAAGAAGCTGGATTTTTTTTTTTCCTCTCCTGGCTTTTTCCCCCCTCCTCTCTTTAATGGCATGGAAATGGCATTTTCAGATAATCCTTAAAAGCAATCTTTGCAAAAAGGCTACTTTACAGTGTAGTTTTGGCTTATAGGTGTAGAAGGAGCAATTGTCAGTTGATTAAACATTGCACTGAAATACAGGAGGTTTGGATCTGCTTTTAGAGATTTTAATAATGGCCTAAGCAAGAAGCTTTCCTATTCTGTGACTTGACTGATCTAAAATAGGTAAATCTTCTTGGCATGTGCCATTACTCAACTTGGTGATAAATCTGGCTTTAAAAGCACTATTTCAGTGAGTTGGGTGTGAAGCTGCTTGTTGCCAAAGGTTTGGTTTAAATTAGTGTTCAGTTAAAATGTTTTATAGACGGTGATGACGACGGCATTTTTGCAGGCTCTTGCGAATGTGTGTGACATTGTTTTTTACTCTTCTTTATTTAAGCTTAAGCTCTTGGAAGCTGTCCTGAAGAATCCATATGGTCAGCTTCTCAGGAGAGCTGTGGCAGCACAGTGTTTAGGAGGATGGAAATTCAGCAGTTTCTGGCAGTCTTCTCTTTATGTAATATTTGTCTGGTTCACATCGCAGTAGCTAAGAGCAGGTTGTGTATTTGCAAGTTACGAATAGAACCTTTGCTACTGGGTGAGGAGATTGCTGCCCAGAGTTACTGCATCTGTGGCTTCAACAGTAACTAACGCGGTATAATCCCATTCAGATCTAATCTGAAACTGTTTTCAAGCTCTGTGTGTTGTGTAGAGAAAGGCACAAATAAACTATATGTCTAGATTTCTAACCTGTGTTTTGAAGCTTTGAAATATGCATAGAAGAGAGGATCATTTTAGCTTTTTGATTAGCGTATAGTGATAGTGCTGGGGGCTCTGGTACAAAAGCCTATGAAATTGAACTTGATATGAACCATGACAGGCCTGCTTAATGTGCTGGTGCTTGAGCTTCCCAGCTTTTTTTCACTGTATTATACAAAATGGGGATGAAGTGATAAGTGTGTTTAAAACTTACTGTGTAAGTGCAGCACAGAGTCCTACAGTGAAGCATTTTCCCTGGGGGGAGCAGAATGGAGTTTGGTGTTTGCTCTCCATGCCTGGAAAGTGCCCGTTCTCTGCAGCCGCTGTTTCCTTGAAGTCTCTTCGTTGTTGTTGTTCTCTCTTTCAACCTTTCTATTCAAAATAAGGGTTATATTGTGGGCTAGAAAGAGTATATAAATAATGATTGTCCTTAAAGAAGAGTAAAAGAAGGGCTGAGTATTTAGAAATTAAGTGCTTGCATGACTGTCATTTTATCTGTAGTATGAACCAATTACTCGATTCAAGATCAAATGGTGAAATTGAATCTGGGCAGACTCAGAATAGCGAAAACCTGACCTGGTAACATCTATTTGTGAAAATTTACCTCTGTATCTGTCTCTTTCTTCTCTTTCTTCTGAGAAGATATTTGGCATGTACAAATTAAAACCAGTTAGAATACTTGATCTCTTAAATTGTTATTTATTTGTAACAATTTAAATTACAGTTCAGAGCATGTAATTTAAGTGTAAATAACGTTTGTAAGAATGAGTTGCATGAAACAGTGGTTTTATCAATAACGTTTCAAAAGTCAGTCACTGTTAATCCCAAGTTTAGATTTTAAAGCTCTGTTAACTGATGGTGATGTTAAAAAAAATAACAACCCTCTTGAAGCACTGAGATTTCATTCTGCTGTGAAACGCACTGTGATACAGCACTCTGGCAGTAAAGGTTTGTTAGAAGCCTGGAAACAAAGTCTGACTTAACATCTTTGAAGCACAAAACATCTTTAATATTAAAGGATCAAATAGGAAAAAATTACAGAGTCTGTGTGAAAGAATTTGCTGATAAAAATGTATCTCATCGAT
>NW_010206308.1:0-7951 GCF_000695765.1 Mesitornis unicolor | reverse complement strand
ACTTATTCTGACTTATTCTGACTTATTCTAGCCTGGGATCAGCAGCTCGGAAACCCTGTGTGCGGTTCCCATTTCAAGCACAGACCCTCCAGGGCAGCACAGACCATGGGGGCTCTCAGCATCCCCCATGAGCCATACCCGGAGCTGTCACACGTCTCTGCCCATCAGGATCCCAGCTGCACCAGTCCCATCTTCTCAAGGCTACCAAAAAACCCACACCACAGCTGGGACTTTATTTACCCATCAGTTCTCTAAGAGCGGGCCTGATTCCCAAAGTCCTTTAGGAAACAAGAGATGACTTTTGCTACCCGTGTCATCCATATCAGAGGACAGGGTAGAACAGATCTGTGTAAGAAAGGGGATTTCCATTTACTTTTAGGCAAATTTTGTTTTCCCATTTAAGCCAATATCAAAGGAACAAAATGGAAACCCAGTCATTGTGTCCGCCTTGGCTGGTGTACAGATCAACTCCCAGCCTTTAATTCTAGGAAGTGAGTGACCGCGAAGCCTCCCGACAGCCAAAAGCCCCCTCTTTCCACCCGACTCGCTGTTTGTCTTGGAAGTGGCCAGGTTCACGCTGTCCCGTTCAGCCTGCAAGGGAACGTGGGGCAGATCGGAATCAGACAGAGATGGACAGGGAGACACTGCAAAGGACGGAGAGACAAACACCAGCGGTGGGATGAAAGGACAGGGAATGAAGGCAGGACCCGGCCAAGCCAAACAAAGTTTTCCTTGAGTGATTACATCTGCTGGAGAGTCCCCAGCTTGCACTCTCCTTGCTGAGAAATTCTTCTAATTGTGTCTAAGACAGTTTAAAAATCCCAAGAAAAGCTCCCCTGTAATCATGAGAGCTCTGAACTGCGTGAACTCGCGTTGTGCTGAATTACTGATAGCTCGCTACATTCTTCTTGAAGTTGAAGCTGAAAACTGCTTTACTGAAGATTCTTCTGAGGGAAAACTGATAATAAATCTTAATTTCTTTTCCCCCAAGAAGAAACCAAACCATTTAGAAAAATTCTCCCTCCTGTGTAGCTAAGGACAAAGAGCATCCAGAACAAAACGAACAGGGAGACCTCCTCAAATTAAACAAGGTGAAAAGACTGATCTGTAGAGCCAAAGCCTGCAATTCTGTAAAACAGGACATGCAAGGGTGTACATTCACACCTGTGCCATGGGTGTCAGGCTGCCACAGGCATTTTCTGGCATGTATGAAAAGCAATACTTGTTATCCAGCAATTTTCACGCTGGCTATAAGAGCTGGGGTTATCTGAATGCCACTGCCCAATGGCTTCACGTCATGGGTCCAACCCACCTTTTCCCAGCGTTGATTTGTACCTTACCACTCACTACGATAACCAAAAACGCCCCTGTTGACAGACTCCAACTACCTCATTTCTCTCCTCCACAACTCAAACATCTGCCTGCATATATCAGGTAACTTGGTATTTGTATGCACCAAATTTGAGGGTCAGTCACTGGAAGATGCTACAGAGGTAAGAGTCAATGTTAAAAGACAAAACAACACACAAAAACACAAGGCGTGTCGTGCTGGCCATCACCTCACCACAATCACACTCTGCACCATGTCACGGGTGTGTGGTACCCAGGAAGGTGAGAGCACGAGGGGGGAACACCTAACATGTCTGCACCCATAAAACAGCCACCCAAAGGTGAGCTTTGCCATAGATCACTGAACCCCAGCATGTCAGGAGTTGTCAGGGCCCTCTGGAGCTCCCCCAGTGCAACCCCTGCCAGAGCAGGATCACCAGAGCAGTCACACAGGAACACGGCCAGGGCTTTGGGTGTCTCCACACAAGGAGACTCCACAACCTCTCTGGGCAGCCTGGGCCATGCTCCATAACCCTCACACTCACAAACTTTGGCCTCCTCTTCAGCTTGAACCTCCTGTGCTCCAGCTTGGGACCATTGCCCCTTGTCCTGGCAGTGGACATCACAGAGAAGAACCTATTTGTGTCTTTCAAGTACTTTGAATCAGTATCTGGCCGCATTCACCACTTTGCTGGTGCAAAAGTGAAGTTACTCATCCTCATCACAGCTCTGGTATCGAGTGCGAGCGCAGTTACACCAACCAACCTGCACCTCCCCACCCCACAGCTCGCTCCCAAAACACAGAGAGCCCCTTCCCTGCCCCAGCTGGCGCAGGCTCTGGTCCCAGCAGACCCTTCCCGTGCCAGGCCTGTCAGCAATGAACTAATTCAGCCAAAATATGGAGCCGTTCTTGCTGAACTGAACCAACTCAGTGAAGGGTCCAGGGCAGCGGCACTGGAGCAGAGGATGACTCATGTACGCAGCGCTGGGCTCAAGGGCGTGAGGGAGCAGGGCAGGGAGCAAGACCTTTCCCTTGCAGCTGCAGTGAAGCTGCTGGATCAGCCAGCAGCTCTGCCAAAACACGTCTTTCCTTATAACATGCAGAGGTACGCATTATATCACAGGTAGTGATGCACGTTCTTCAATGAACTGCAGGGCAGCTGGGTACAACGTTGAGCTCTATGTGCTCTACGACCCAAACCAGAAGGCTCCAACTCAAGGCAAAAGCCTCGCGTCAGTCACAAATCGGGATCCTTGAGTCTGCTGCAGCACAAATGGCCAGGAAAAGATGCTGCCGCACCTCGGGCAGGAGCTGCGAGCACTGCTGAAAGGATGCGAATGCACAGATGGACGTCAGCATCATTTAGAGGTTGGACTGGATGATCCTTGTGGTCCGTTCCAACCTGGTATTCTGTGATTCTGTGATCATCCAGGTTTATTTTTTAAACAGTGTGGCTTATAGCAACTCTAAAACAGGATCTAACCTTAAGATACGCAGCCTTTCCAGGCTCCTCTGCTCAGCTCTTTAGGAAGCACAGCCATCTCCTCCTAGCCAGGATCGTGCTATTTAGAAACACCAGCTCAGCACCCACTGACCGATGCTTCAACAGCGAGGGGAAAGAAACCTCAATGCACAGAAACACCAGGAGCTGCTAAGGGAAGTGGTGAGAGTCACCTACCACAGCGCTGGGTGAGAGACCAGGGGCACCTATGAGATGGGGAGCATCAGCCGAACCAGGGAGCAAAGGGACCGAGGGCTTTCTAGCCCCTCGTACAGGGAATAAACACTCAGATGGACAAGGAGCACGATCTGAGAACATCTCAATCCTCAAAACTGTGGAGCTTTCACTACCAACCTGTGTTTTGGCTGGGGTTTTGTTTTAGGCTCATTTGCCTCTTGTTTTTGCCTCAGTGGATACAACATTCGTTTCCAGTAACTGCCGACCAAAGTGGAAAAGGAGTATTTGACACTAAAGAGCAAGAATCTGTTATGAGTAATGGCAACCCGTGCGCTTTTATGAAACAATAACACACCGACGTAAAAATAAATCAGTGCCTTTTAATTTAGCAATGTAAATTACCCTCCCACCTGCTGCGAATCTCCGCAAGGAGAAAAAGCTGGCTGCATATTTACCAAGCCGTCTCTCCCCGTCTCATTCTGAACTGGCCTCATGCCCTGGGGTTAGACTGTAGGACTCTGTCATCTCTTGCACTCGTATGACCTAAGAAAGGGAATGTGGCCTTTTTCCCACAAGCCCAGAGTGAGAACATCATAAAAGCTGAACTTTAGCCCCCTTTTTGGGCAGGCAGCACAATAGCAAGGAGGATGCTGTTACTCCCTGGAGGCTCCGTTGCTGAAAAACATCACCAAGCTCAAGTAAAAGGTCAGTAGTTAGGATTGCATCTCTTGTTTTCTTCAGTTTTCCTCCTCCGTCAAAGGCAGTTCAACATTCTTTGCGCACCCCCCTCCCTCCTTCTGAGAAATGCAGGAAGGAAGTGCTTGCAAAATAGTTTAATTTAAAAGAACGCACAATCACACGCAGCAACCACCGCTCTGGACTGGGAGCAGGACGTTTCTATCGCCTGGCAGTTCCCACTAAAACACAAACGAATCCAGAGCCGTTCCCCCCACGCACCAATGGAGGCTGCGTTTTCACTCCCAAACCCTGACGTTGAGGGACAGACACCTCGGGTGAGATCTGCACTGATGTGCTGGCCACCAAACAGCTGGCGAGGGCAGCAGCCACAGCTACGCTTGGCACAGCCTTGTGGAAGTGTCAGCCTCTGCAGGGTGGGTAATGCATTAAAAAACGAAAATCACAGAATCCCAGCATGTCAGGGGTTTTCAGGGCCCTCTGGAGCTCCCCCAGTTCAACCCCTGCCAGAGCAGGATCACCACAGCAGTCACACAGGAACACGGCCAGGGCTTTGGGTGTCTGCAGACAAGGAGACTCCACAACCTCTCTGGGCAGCCTGGGCCATGCTCCAGAACCCTCACACTCACAAACTTTGGCCTCATCTTCAGCTTGAACCTCCTGTGCTCCAGCTTGGGACCATTGCCCCTTGTGCTGGCATTGGCCATCCCAGAGCAGAGCCTGGCTCCTTCCTCCTGACACTGCCCTTTCCCAATGGATCCCCAGGAATGAGGGCACCCCTCAGTCTCCTCTGCTCCAAGCTCAAGAGCCCCAGCTCCCTCAGCCGCTCCTCAGCAGGAGATGCTCCACTCCCTCCAGCATCTCTGTGGCCCTGCTGGACTCTTTCAAGCAGTTCCTGTCCTTCTGGAGCTGAGGGCCCAGCACTGGACACAAGATTGCAGATGCGGTGTGAGCAGGGCAGAGTAGAGGGGGAATTAATATTAGTGCTATAATAATAATAATTAATAATTGCTTGTTTGATCTCACAGCATGTACTTCCTCCAATCTTTGTTACTTGGACCTTGCTAGAGTTTGCGAAGGTTGTTTGGGGCTGCTGGATTTAACCTGACCATTGTCTTCATGAGATTTATATGAAAGAGCTCAATAGAATCACAGATCCATAGAGTACCAGGTTGGAAGGGACCACCAGGACCATCCAGTCCAACCTCTGGAGGTAAAAGCATCATTTAAATGAGATGAGCCCCTGTCAAGCTGCCTCTTCAGACTGACCAGTGATGGGGAATTCACCACTTCCCTGGAGTTGTTCAATGTCTGAGCTCTTACCCTTATCCCTTTTTACAAAGAGGAACGTGGAGCCCAGCAGGCAATTCATGGACAGCTTCTTTGCTATCAGTCAGGTTATGTCGTATGACCGCATGTCCCATCTAACCATAAGAGAGCCCTGCTTAACCCATCGCTGCCGCAGCGCACAGTTAGATTAGTGCAATAAATAAGAGACCAGTGCACGGAGGAGCTGAGCAGCAGCAGTGATGGCTTCTTCCTCCAAACAGGATGGCCAGCACAAGCACACAATAAATTACTTTCTAGAAGGAAATTAAGAAGGTTTGCACGCTGTTAATGCGAGCACTTTCCCATGTACAGTCAAGCAGCTTCACAAAGGGGAAGATGAAGACTTTCACAAAACAGGGAAATGAGACTGCCAAATGCCACAGAGTGTCTGGGGACTTCGGGTCTACGGCAGGACCTGAAACGAGGTTGCTGAGCTTTGCTTTTTTTATTTAAAAGCCATTGAGAGCATCTACTTCTACAGCCCTGAGCAGTGGGGAACCTGACTTGTCCCAGCTCTAGGCCACTGCCCTGATGGGCAAATTTTTGGGTTATTTTTTTCATCCAGCTTTTACTGCTGTTTATCCTCCTCCCCACCCCCAGTAAACTCTACCTTCTCTTTCAGCTGCTGTTATTCATGTGCATTCCTGGTAGATTTAAAAAGAACTGATAGCAGATCAGAAACACCTTCAGATTTTAAATGAGGACTCCACAACACTGCACTCTGTAAATAAATAATCATAATTCTGCCCCACAGAGTGCTGTAAAGGCATTTAAGGAGCTTATTCCCCACTCCACGTCTGTTGCAAGCCCAGACAAAGGACAATAAAAATGTGAATCAGAGGAGGAGGAATGAAATCACCACAGACAGGCACATCTGGCCGGGCAGAGGAGGTGCTCGTGCAGGTAGCTGGGGATTTTTTGGCTTCTCAAGACTGTTAGGAGTCACACGTTGTTTTTTACATGACAAAATTAGCATGAAAAGCATGAACTGCCCTGAAAGATGTGTTACAAACACCCCCACCACATTGCCCAGTATGCACAGGGGGGCAGAGTGGCCAGATTTCCATAGCACACAATTTGCTTCTGGAAAGTCTTCACTTCCACAACTCCAGCCCAAAAACCTTATTGTTAAAACAATCCTTTCTTCAATTCTGGAGCTTACACCCATATTCAAGAGTCATCCCAACTTTGCCAAGCTTTAAGTAAACACTGTTTTGACTCTGAGTGCACTGCGCACACTGCACAGTCACGCTGCAGAAACTTCAGGGTAAGTTTTAAATTCACCATGAAGCTGGACTCTGACTTGAATTTTACCCCAAACCCTGCCACGACCCAAAGAGAGAAGCCTTGGAGGTGTCTTAATTCCACCCTAATTACAAGCTGATGTGCTTTGCTGTCTCAGAGGTGTGGGCTCAAACCCAATTCAGCACGGGCAGCATCAACGTGAAAGAAGGAGGGCAGTTGTAATTGCTGGTGGTTGATAACCTTTCCATCCTCAAGTGTAAACCAGTTCTCCTGCTGCTGGAGTATCTCAGATGAAAGAACAGCAGGACGGCTTCCAAAATCCCTCCTGGAAAATGCAGGGTGAGAACACGGCCATGCAGACAGGGCGCTGGCTGTGTGGATGCTCAGCCTTGCACAGAAAGCATTCAGCCTAGAGGTGTAAGGAAGATTAAGCTTAAAATATTGAAAAATGCTTTCTCCGTCAAGTTAGACTCTTGATATGCTGCCATATCCAGTTGTAAACAGGATTATACAGTGATCGAGAGGTGTTTCAGTGATTGCTCATCATCTCCTAACAGCTGATCTTCGCAGGCTTTTCCTACCAGAACCAGAATGAAATTCCCAGCTCAAAGTTGGCCAGAATACTAAAGCCAAAAAAAAATTAAACCAAATAGTGGTTTTAAGGAATGATTAAATTATGTTACAGAGCAGACAGGTCTGAAAATATTACCTAAATACTGTAATGCAGCTTTTAAACAAAACCAGCAATACCAGAAGAAAATCACCGTTCAATTCTGAACATCTTCTTGGACAGAGACACAGAATCAGTGATTCATTTAAAGCTGAGGTCCCCACCTTACTTATTTCCTCCTCCTTTAAGGCATCACAGATAGTGTTTGCCTCATCACTGCCCTACCCTGGAGAGCTGGCAGAAACCTCTGTCCCATCACACCAGACAACAGCCGCTTCCTCCCCCTGAGGCCAGACACATCACCCCGGGCTGCTCAGGACCAGAGAGCATCCCCAGTCCTTTCCTTGGCCTAAGGCTCCACAACCTGCCAGGGCAGCAACTTCTTTAGTAAACATCAGCCCTCTTCCTTCTTCTTCCTCCTTTTTCCCTTTGTTAAGCTGCTTCTTCTGAAGGGGCATTTTGATTATTTAAGTACATGGTTAGACAGGGAAGGGAAGAAAATCCTCCATAACCTGCTGTCAGACACAGCCGACGCGTGAACCGGCTCCTGCATGAATCCCGGCGCCTTGCGCTTGCGCCGCCTCCGAAATGTTGCTGTGAAATGTGTGTTTATCCCCTTGAGCTGCCGCGATTGTTTGGCTGGGCTGGGTGATGGATGGCGGAGAAGGTTGTGTCTGGAAACGCGCTCCGAAGTCGACAGGAAGCTGAGGGGGCCTTTGCCAGCACTTCCTTCCTGCATACAAGGGGAGGACAGAATGGGAAAAACCTTGGCTGGCTCTTACCCTGAGAAAAGCGCTACCCTTCCAGCTGGATTACAGTAAGAATATTTTAATCTTTCGCAAGATTATAATATCCTTCCTCTCTAAGTATAGCTCCAGTGGTAGCAAGGCTTAGATAATGAAATGAACCAACAGTGTGGAACTTACTGGGTGGCTGCAGAGGGCTGGTGCTGGGAGCTGGTCCACGTTTGAAGATCACAGAGTCACAGAATCGCTCGGTTGGA
>NW_010206307.1:9678-10014 GCF_000695765.1 Mesitornis unicolor | reverse complement strand
ATATATTGTTATATATATTGTTATATATATTTTAGTAGGTCAGAGAGGTTCTCCTTCCCCTTTACTCTGCCCTGGTGAGACCACATTTGGAATATCCAGTCTGGAGTGTCCAGTTCCAGGCCCTCAGCTCAAGGAGGACAGGAACTGCTTGAAAGAGTCCAGCAGGGCCACAGAGATGCTGGAGGGAGTGGAGCATCTCCTGCTGAGGAGCGGCTGAGGGAGCTGGGGCTCTTGAGCTTGGAGCAGAGGAGACTGAGGGGTGCCCTCATTCCTGGGGATCCATTTGGAAAGGGCGAGTGTCAGGAGGAAGGAGCCAGGCTCTGCTCTGGGATGTCC
>NW_010206307.1:0-9655 GCF_000695765.1 Mesitornis unicolor | reverse complement strand
GCCAATGCCAGGACAAGGGGCAATGGTCCCAAGCTGGAGCACAGGAGGTTCAAGCTGAAGATGAGGCCAAAGTTTGTGAGTGTGAGGGTTCTGGAGCATGGCCCAGGCTGCCCAGAGAGGTTGTGGAGTCTCCTTGTGTGGAGACACCCAAAGCCCTGGCCGTGTTCCTGTGTGACTGCTCTGGTGATCCTGCTCTGGCAGAGGTTGCACTGGGGGAGCTTTTGAGGTCCCTTCCAACTCCTAACATTCTGTGATTCTGTGTGATTGTGCATCCTTAACTATAGTAGATAGGCCCCCAGAAGCTATTTGGCATGTCAGTAAACAATCAACAAGATAAAATTTGCATGAATCAGCCTCATTAGCATGGTAAAACCATATACGTAGAGAAGAAAAAGCCCCCTGCTCACACATGCCACCCTGCATGGAGCATGTGTGATAAAAACCAGAAGTGCTACCGCTTTAAATGGAAGCAAAGAGTTAGCCAGTCATATAGGTGAATGATGTCGGTACTCATAGAGATAACGTAGTTTTGGAATTTTTAGTGTATAAAAGAACTCCTGTATCTTGGAGAAGACATGCTAGCTTTGTGGAGTTGCCACCCAGCACCCATCTCTGCACACAAATGTGAGAAAGCAAATCCCAGAATATCAGGAGTTGGAAGGGACCTGGAAAGCTCCCCCAGTGCAACCCCTGCCACAGCAGGATCACCAGAGCAGTCACACAGGAACACGGCCAGGGCTTTGGGTGTCTCCACACAAGGAGACTCCACAACCTCTCTGGGCAGCCTGGGCCATGCTCTGTAGCCCTTACAGTAGAAAGGTTTTTCCAAATCCCTGGACTCTGTGTGTGTCGATTGGATTTTGCACACTGGATAAAGAGCCCTGATTTTTGGGACAACACCTTCACCCGCCTGGGCTGGTGTTCACGCTCTGGTGGCAGAGTGGCGTGGGTCTAGAGAAGAAGAGACTGAGATTGTCAAGAGCGTTCACTTTTCACATAGGAACGATGTGACAGTGAACTCAATTTGACAGTTTAGGTTGTCAAGCTAGAAATAGCACTTGCTGAAAAATCTTGGCCTCTTTTTCTTTTATTTTTGGTGCCAAAATGGGAGTTGCTGGATATTCAGATGGTGGAGAAGCAGAGCTTACTTCTATGCTCTGTACGCTCCTGATGCCAGAAAGCACAATTCTGGGATTCTGCTTTGGCAGAAAAGGTGGAGCGGTGCAAGCGTTTTGGTTTGGAAACTTGAAAAGTCCTGAGCTGCTTGATGAGCTGCAGATTAACTTGGCAGGGGTTCTTCTAACAAACACATACAGTCATTTTTAATGTGGCACGTTGGAGCCACACCATGGGTTAGGTGTGCTCTCCTTCATTCTCTCCCCCTGCTTCTTTGTGTCCACCCCTGGCCCTGATACATCCTTTTACTGTAGCTTCCTTCCCATTCTACAACTGTTACAGTGTAAACATTATGGATATGGTTCATCTCCCTTCGCCTCCTGCGTATCTGGGGTATGTGCTTACATTGTGGTTATTTCTCTTCACTCTTTATCAGACAATAAAGGGAAAACCCAAGTATTTTTAGGGCAGGATTGATCTAACCTGTGTCAAACATTCAGAATGAGTCCTCCCGTGCCCAGGAAGTGCTCTGACCCCTTACTGCAGAGAGGAGGGAGCCTGGACACCTCGCTTGGACTGCACCCACCCTGCAAACGTCCAACCAGCCTGGGGGAACTCCATCCTTTTAGGAGCCATTTTCTCAGTGCAAGAAGTGCCAAGTTTCCAAACTATGGAACAGATGAATTTTAAGAGGCCTCAGATCAGGGCATAAAAAGATAGGAGATGAATGAAAATGACAATATAAAAATGAATTAAAATAAAAAGCTAAGGCACTGTTATCATGAGAAAAGTTCCTTGCCCCCCACGGTGTGGGAAAGATGAGTAGGACAGCATTTAGACATAATTCTAGGTCATTAAATCCGGATGGCACCCATGCACTGAACTGTGGAAACCACTATGAGAAAAGAAATGAGCCCATCACTTACGCAACATGACACGAGACAGTTAATTAAGCATGGTTTCACAGGGATTTTAAACAGTTGCTCCTGAAGTTGAGGGTCTTGGTTTGTTGCTGAACTTTTCTGCTAACAGGCCCGACAAGAATGCGTGGAAAGAATAAACATAAGTAACCTGGGTGCTCTTTATATTTCACAACCACTTCTAGGCTTCAGTTGAGATCGAGCTCCTTGTACTGGGTGCAGAGAAGCTGTATTTAAGCTGTTATCTAAAGGGACTTTTTGTATTAACCCTGCAGCTTGGCTCTGGACAACCCAGGAAGGAGTTGGAACACCCCAGGACACTGCACCCAGCTTCCCATCCAGAGGAAAGCAAGGCTCACGTCTACAAAGCATGACTTCAGCTTCCAGCACGCAGGGACAGACTCTCCCTCGCTCAGCAGGTGCCCGATTTGTTTGATTTAATTAAATACTCGATTTAAGACACAGATAATCCACCCACCACCAACCTAGGAGATGGGCAGAGAGGAATTTTCTCCCCCCACATACCCCTCTGAAGTTGGCACATGTTAAGCAGTGGGTAGGACAGTGTTAGCGTGAGGAGCGTAACGTTTGGCGCTGCAGTGAGCGTGACAGCCTTGCAAACCTGAGTTTGGGAGTTGATCTCCCACTTGCTGGGCTTTAGCAATGAGAGCTCTGGGTGTGCACGCCTTCTGCATGGCTTTCTTGAGGAATCTGGTTCAAATACCAAGGTTGGGTGACTCTTAAGCCTAGGTTAGATTGTCCTGGTATGCTGTCCGTTCCTTTTATAGCTTGGGCTTTTGTCTTGGTCCTAGGCCATGACCTTTAGAAATGGGAATATAAACTGCTGTTGAATTTAGTCAAAGTCAGGCCATGTAGTTGTCATTATGTGCACAATGAGTGGTGTGACCTGTGTGGATTATGTTGTGTATTTATTTGTAGCTTGGATGAGGTGGGATGGGACAACCAAGGCGTGCGTATGCTGTTACTGCATGAAGACATCAGTTGGTTTGTGTCTTCTTATACTAAAGCTTCTTTCAGGGAAAGGACTGTCCTCGTGTGCTGTGCCTGTGTCGCATCCGACCTCCAGGATCCTGGCCAGAGAGCAAAGCACGTAGGCACCAAATAATATATAATACTAATAATATATGGCATTGGCATAGGCTATTCTGGCAAAACGTAGCTAATGGAGACCCAAGCTTAGCGGCTAGATTTTCAGCATTTCAGCTATGGGTGAGACACAACCGCTCACAGGAACCAGCTTTTGGGAAGAAAACACGTAGCTGTGTGATTTAATTAAAAAAAAAACCAACCTAACTTTTTAAAAAATGGGAACTCTGTTCATCCCACAAAGAAATCTAGCGTGTAGTTGATAAAAGCACCCACTTTGGTTCCATAGATTCGATAAATCTTGATAAGAGAATTGCTGGAAAGGGTCTTCCAGCTCAACAAGGAAAGAATTCACTTTCCAAAAGTCCTTAGCATCCACCAACTACTCCAAGTTTGACTGAAAAAGCTGCTGAATATATAACAGTTTTGAAAATCCTTTTACTTCATATCCAAAATGTGAATGCTGGAATTTAACAGTAAGCTCACTCTCTTCAAAATTATGGCCAAAGAATCTGCATGTGTCTCTATAAATATATAATTTCTAATGGATTTTGAGTTCCCCAGAGCTAAACACAATCAGAAATCGCTGAGACATAAATATCACTGTAATGTAAATATATTCACCATTTAATCCTGATAAATACTGGATTACAGACTTGAGAGCACAAACTGACAATTATTGGAAGTCATGTGGCCATCTCAAGTATACAATATTTCAATTAAAATAAACCCTAAAAAATCCCTTTTCTTTTTTAAAAGTACTATCTAGCATATAATTTCTTTGGATGAACTCTACAAATATATGCATGAGATCATGCTAGAAGAACTTCAGAACCACTTTTTTCTCGTTCCCAGGGTCTCTTGACTGTTGGTAAGTCATTACGGTCATAATGATAGAATCGGTTTACGGTTGCAAATCCTGCCAAATATCTCACAAATTATATTTGGCAAACAGCACTGCCTCTTTTTCACCAAGATAATGATCTGATGTTTTGTTTGTGTGGCACCAAAGGAAAATATTGGTTTAGAGCTTGTGATAGAATTTCGAAAAAGGTTGTGCGGTATTCTGAACTTCTCATGTGCTTCACAGTTACAGCTCTATTAAGTACAGAGTAACGGGGACTTTAAAATCACCCCTCAAAAAAAGAAAATTAAATAGCTTGTGTCCATTTTATTTCCTTGGCGCTTACCCAGACCTACATAACAGCTGATATGGATGTGCATACAGTACTTTATACATTTAAAATGTATATGCAGGCTCAGCTGGCAGGTCCTAGGTCTTTCCATCTCCTCCACTGCTGCCCTGAGAGGGTTCAGTCTGGGAACCAGGTGCTGTTTCTTGAGTTTTGGAGACAGTCTCTGCTTTGGTTCTTTGTTCAGCTGGCTGGACGGGGTGGGTAGGACGTGTTGTGGGACTGCTGCAGGGATGGCAAAGTAGGCATTGCCCAAAAGGGAAGGGCAAGGTGGTGCAGATCACTGACTGCAGCAAAGGGGTTGTCCTCTTCCTGGGCAAGAGGCCAGACCCAAGGCTTTCACCTTGGTGAAGGCGGCAAACAAAAGCCCTGTGCCCACTGGGACCATGTCTACCTTGACACTGACCTCCTAAAGTGGTTTGGTGAGGCTTTGTGCTGGAGATGAGCACGGTGATCCTTCTCTTTGTGTGGCCTGTGTCTTTATGAGCAGCTTCTTTGGCTCGACTTTTGAGGTGGAGGAACAGGGATACTGAAGGAATCCTGGCAGTAACTGGAGAAGCATCTTTTGTGGGAAAGGACAGGGAATGTGGGGTCTTTGATTTGGGCTTGAGATGAGAACCAGCAGCTGTTGTTGAGGTTACACAGAGTCTTGTCCACTGGCCTAGGTTTGGCCATGGAGTGAATGAGAATAGAGGGGCTTGCAGGCTTCCCACCATGAAAAAGCCTCTTCCTGCTCTTCATCCTTTGATGTTCTCCACCAGACGTATAAGAGCCGCTTGCACTGAGGCAGCAGAGCCCATGTTTATCCAGTGCTGTCATTGGTGGTGAAAACTGGAATGGCCAGCAAAGAGAATTGGAAAGAGGAGAAACAACTGCATGTAGGGCTGTCCTGCCTCTTTTACCCGCTCCGTGAGAGGCCTTGCCTCTTCCCTTTAAAGGGAAAAGGAGCTGGAATTGTGGGAAGGATGCGATTCATGCAATCTTGAAATTGTGGAAGGGGTCAGTGGGGAAGAGCAGAAAGATGGGGAGGGTGCAAACTCCTCTGATTTTACTGAAAGATGGGGAGGAGGTGACACTCAGGCTTGGTTGAGGTTGCACCTGGCTGAGATTAAAAGGGATGGTCAAGTACACAAATACCATGAACAAGTTTAAGGGGGGGGTGTCCCCTTCAGCTGGCACATGTGGCTCTTCTGACAGCCCCTACATCTGTCTGTCCTGTTACTACAGACTTGATACTGCAAACACATTGAGATCTTTCAGGGGGTTATGGGAGTTTGCTAGCAAAATACTGGCTCCAAGGTCAGATCCTGGCTATGTTTGGGCATGAGAGACTGCAACTGCTAGTAACTAAAGCTAAAGTGACCTTCATGCTGCCATCTAGTGTTCCCTCATAGCCAGACAAAAAAGAAACAAGCTCCGTAAAGCTGTGTTGAGACCAAATGTAACTTACTGCAGCTGAAATACACATCTGGACAATGCACAAGGAGAGGGAATGGGGAAGAGGACCCAGCGCTCAGGGTGAGTTTAGAGAAACACTTTAAAAAAAACCGAAATCTGTAACTATTTCATCGAAGAACAGAAATAAAAATCTCCACAGCAAGACAATTCTTCAAATCCAGAATTTATCCAACTCTATTTTTCACTCTGGGCAATTAATGTGGTTGTTTGCAACGTAGCAAGAATCCAGGCAGAAGCTTCTCTTCACCGAGAGAGACCAGCATAAGAAGCTCAGCAGGTTCTTCTTGTCTGTCCTTGCTATTCTCATAAAAGACACGTGGTATGTCTACTTCCCAGCCATCAGATGCTGATTTTTCTTTCAAGTATATATAATGGCTAACAAGATGCTGCTGGGGGCACATGCACAAGATCTGACTCTTGGCCTTTCAAAGCTTGATCCTTGGCTCTGAGAGCTGTAACCGGATGTTTTTCCAACAGTGGCACATCATGGATTCACGCTGTAGAACTCTGATTAACCCTAATAAAAACAGCTCAAGAGTTCATGGGATGGAGGATGCAATTAGAAAAGAGAGAGCATTCTTTATCCTCAGGCTTTTTTAAGGTGTTCTGAGTCAAAGAACAAAACAAACACCAAGCATCCAAAATCGTTCTCTTTTGGAGACCCTGACTTCTGAGCTTTGCTTCCTGACAACTTGAGCAGGAAAGCTGCTGGGAAGGACCACACAAGTGGAAAGTGGCCAAAGATCTGCTAATAAAGGACTCCTGCTGGCACTGTATGAAATCAGGTATGAATTTAGTCTTTTGCAATAGTTTTCCCATGTGTGGTGAACTTTTGGTAGCACTAGAACACACCTACATTTGAACACAATGTGTACAAACTGCCTGCTGGTTCTCTGTGCAGTCATAACCCGGCTTGTTTAGGTGAAGAGGAAAATGAGCACAGCAAAGAACAGAAACAAACTTCAGCAGAATGGACCGAGTATTTCTCTGCTTTCAACTCACCTCTCAAGTCAAGGCAACGTGAAAGTTGTCTCAGGTTCTTAGGTCTTTCAAAAACCTACCCCACAGAACAGAAAGTCCTCAGGCACCTGATGCTAAACTCCACATGTCTCATCCATACTATTCCTGTTTTTTTCCCTGAGAGAACAAGTCCATCCCAATCCCACCCACCAGAGCCTACTGCTGGATTAAGGCATCATCATTCTTCCTCTCCAGCTGTTGGTACCAAAAGCTTTCTCCTAAGCACGCTGAACAAAAAAGCAGCCTCTCTTTTGAATTCATAACCAAGATGAGTTGTATGGCCTGAATATAGGGCTTTTGTTTTTCCAAAGCTCACATTTAACACTGACTGATGTGGAAGGAAGTCACAGGCTCTTCCAGTTTCTTGTTCTCTCTCATTCAGCAAGGATAAATGAACAGAAAAAGAAACTTAAGGTCTCTTCTAAAGCGCTTGGGATTTATGTGGATGAAAAAGGAGCATGAGACTCTTGTTTTCTAGCTTTGTCCCCAAAGAGCTTACCTGTGAGCACCATGGGGCAAAGGCTTGAGAACCAAGAGCATGTGTCTGTAAGAGGTCTCTTTGAGATCCACATCATCTGCTTGCTTACAAAGTGGCCACACGCTTGTCTGTGTGGGATATGGGGCTCTCCGAGCTCCAAAACCAACTTATTCCCCATCCAGCAGGGAGGCATTGGGGTTCACCAGAATTGGAAATGAACTGAGGTACTCCTGTCTGAGCAACCACTGGGTTTAGTCCATGGGGAAGTGGGTGAGGATTTTTTGGATAAGACATGGGCCAAAGCCACTGGAATCAGCACAAGGGTTTGTGGGGGGCATGCGCTGGCCTCTGCTCTCCAGTCCTCTGCCAATCAGTTTAAGGGGACCAATATTTTTTTAAACTCTTTTTCTGTTATTTTTTTAAGGGAGTTTTTGTGTAAATGTTGCAAAAGAAATTTTATTATTTCTTGAGGTATGAATTTCCCCCCCAACACCCAAACAACTTAACTTAATTTCTCTCCCTCCTCCTCTTCCAGTGATTGATGAAATGCCAATGGAAAGCTCACACAGCTCCAGCACTGGGTGGATTTTATTTTCCTTTTTAAATCAAAAGGTACAAGTTCATTGTTCTGATTTTCTCAGTTTTGGGGATAGAGATTTTGCCCTTCGGGCAAGCTAAATAAACAGGAAGGCCATCAAGTTCAGTATGTTTTTTGTCTCATGATTCACTATAACATTTCCCTAGTACCAGGCATGGCTGCCTCCCGAATAAGCAGAGCTAAAACTTTCCTGTAGGTGTCCAAGACCTCTTGGGCAGAAGGCCTTTCAGACGGGTCCTCCTTCTTACACGCTGCATGGATGTCAAACAAGTGCAGCCGCACAATGTCACTCCCTTCGACGTGGCCCAATAAAAAATTGGAGACATCTGGGATCTTCCAGATGTCTGTTTTTTCATCATAGGGGGGCATGAGGTCATCCTCAAACGGCACCTCTTCTCCATAGGGCCAACGCTGCTCAGGAGCCACAAACTCGCCCCGGAGCTCCCGATGACCGCACTTCACCAGTTTGCCAGCACTCCTGTTCACAAGAGGCAAAGCATCCAAATCATTCACCAAGATGTGAAAGTCACTCGTGAGGAGATACTGAGAGAGGACCTTGTCCAGGTCGTTCGAGTCGCACATCACTAAGGTGCCCAGAGGGCTGCTGTGCAGGTACCGAATGATGCCGACGTAGTCTATGGCAAGCAGCAACCTGCGATGCCAAGTGTTCAAGCCCTTGTATCTGGGGATGTGGAAAGTCTCGTTCAGGCCCCTCAGGGAGCCCAGAGGATGGTACTCGGTGAGGATTGTGAACTGCTGCTCGCAGTAGCCGAGCAGCCGGACAACGTGCTTGCTTTGAAGCGCTTTCAGCATCTTCAGTCCGTGGCGAAAGTCCTCCTTCAGTTCAGGGTTGATGAGCTGTGAAAGGACCACTTTGTTTTCCTTCCACTCGGACAGGAAGGCCTGGGAACACACAAGAGACACCTAAGACACATGGAGAGACCTTTTCCACCGTCTACAATTGGCCGGCAGAGTCCAGCCTTGAGGTAGGGCCACAGACCTGTCATAGCAAGCCCTTCCTGATGTAAGTACATCATGATTTTCTACCTTTTCTTTGGAATGGGCAATGCAGATAAATGAAATTATTTCATACTACCCATCCAGCCACGATTGGACCGCGCTCCACAAGCGCTTCATCCATCTCTGTGATTTTGCTGGATGTCATTCAGTGTCAGGGAGGTGGCCCAGGGCTCTGGTCACACTCTCCTACCTGTTCTTATCAGAAGCCGTATGCCCTTGGATGTTTACAGTAATTAGCTGCTGCGAGGATAATTATAACAGCAAGTACAGGCATTAATTAGCCAGCAAGCAGTGAAAGCTCTTGATCCACAGGAGGCAAGAAAGGAAAACCAAAACCCACCTTTTTCACAGCGCCTTCACCCACACATTTGAGTTTCCTGACTTCCCTACTGATGGCTTCGCAGGAGAGCCACGGGGAACAGTTCTTCACCCCTCCAAATTTGAAGTACCCGAAAGGGCAGAGGCTGGGGTCCGTTTCGGTGCGTCCCGAAGAAGTGTACAACTTGTTGAGGTACAGGTAGAGAAGGGCATTGAGGAGCAGGACGCCTGCGAGCAGCAACGCCAGGGAGACGGACGACACCTCCCTGGGAGCAAACTCTCGCCGAACGAAGCGCGCTTTCTTTTCCATGGCCGTGCCTTCCTCATTCTCCCTCAGAGCCAACCGGGACCCTCTCCCCAGCCCGGGGATGAACATTTAGGGGGCTTTTTCATCGCGGTGGCCTCACCGCCGCCACCGCCCTGAGCT
>NW_010206306.1:22721-58777 GCF_000695765.1 Mesitornis unicolor | reverse complement strand
ATTCTGTGATTCTGTGATCTGTGAACTTTGGGCAGCAGAATGAGCGTGTCCTTGACTTCCCATGCAAATAGACACCACTTCTTTTCTTTCATCTTTAAATGGGAAAGATTACACCATGAACTGATTTACTTACTAACTGAGCAAATGGAGTTTTAAAGCATGATAAATGAGACTGTGACCATGTCTGCTCCTTTGTTTGTGTATTCAGCCACTGGCAGCAGCAGCACCAATTACAGCCTCCCCAGGGGTGCATTAATCTGTTAAGAGCTCTACTGGGGAATATATTGCTTCACAAGCAGTCTAGAGTTTCTCATCCTTCCTTATTAGAAGCTCTGGGTTTCTGTGAAGCTGAAGCTTTGTAAGGATTCTACCTAAGCTGCTTTTTGGCAGAGGTCAATGAAATTAACTGATTTGCATTATTTTTGTAAATTAGGGCTCTACACCTGCTTATGTGCAAAGCTATATCTCAGAAAGCTGTTTCTCTACTTTCCTCTTCATTTTGCACTGAAGAAAAAATGTCTTTGTCCTCAGGGAGAAGGAACAAATGAATTTTTCACTCATCCTATTCCAAATACCTCTTTCAACTCAGTGACATTTAAGAAGTTGTATTCTTTATAGACATACTAGTAAGGTATTCCACACTGGATGTTAACCTGGGTAATGAAATGTTGCAGTAAATATCTATTAACTGTGGTTGCATTACATAAAAAAACCAGAAGAAATGATCTTGTTCGTTTGTCATCAAGCATGAAAGAGACACTGTGACAAACTGAGTTTCACATGGAAAAGGCAGAGAGTTCTTGTTTTAATTCAAGGTTATGTAACCATGTTAAATGAAGAGCAGTCCTTCAGTGCTAGCTGGTTTTGAACAGAACTTGTATGTTGTAAATCACTTCTGTCTGTACTGTCTGGCAGATATTTAAGACTTCACAAGGTGCGCACAGCACTAGAAAATTCTACAGTAGTTTACAAAACTTTTCCACTTACTTCTTCCAACCATGTTTCAAGGATTCAGTGGTACCAGCCATCATTTCAGACCTATGGAGGTCAATATTTACAGCATTAGTTTTCTTTGAGTCACTAGTTTGACCTTTACTTTAATATGAAATGAAAAGGGGAAGAATTATTCTTAGTGGTTAAGAAATGTGGGAGAATATTACTTACTCTTCTGTTCTTATAAGGGTAACCTGAGTCCATTCTCCAGTAAAGCAGCTATGTTAGGGACTGTATTTTGTGAACTCTCAAAAACATTTTATTAAAAGAGTTTTCATAATTTTCTTGTTTGTTGTCATGAAGCCCAAGAATCTGGTTTTGATGAGATTAAGATGTTATAATTACTTTTATTATTCGCCATGTTACATCAAATTCTACTGGAATTCATAAAGTGAAAAATCATCTTTCATAAAGATTTTATGTATGAAGTGTTCTATTGCTACACCATGAAGCATTTTCTCTTCCTATCAGATACACTGTGAGAGTACTGAGGAGCCTAAACTACGTTTGGGTGAACCTGAATAGTACGGCATATTCGTGGCAACAATGATCCAAGCAAATGCTGAAATATTTTCAGTTATTTTGGTGTTTCAGTTGTTTTGGTAAATATCAGTAAAGCAATATTTTCATAGACTTATGGCTTAGGAAATTAATAGATAATCTGCTCAAAATTGGTCTTAAGTGAGTTCCTAATCCCTCCTCTGCAAGGATGAGCTCTCAGTATTCATCTGCACACACAGAGCAATTTTAGCGTGTATAAGGATTGGCAGCAAACATACTAAATTTCATGATGAAGTTCAGCCAAGAGTTTCCTAAAAACTGTTAATGTGTGAGTAACGGCAGATACAGGAGTTTTAAGGATAGATCTATCACAGATGGTATTTGTCAGTTGCTATAGGCTCACTCCTTACTTACATGAGTCTTGCTTCGTCTTTCAGTAGGCCTGTTCCCCTCAGATTTCATTAATATTTCTGATGCACGGTAACAGAAGAATTTTACAGCTAGACCCATATGCTAAGTGGTGGCTTCCATAAAGTGTATTTCATGCTAGTTTATGACAGTAGTGACTTTTTTTCTGGACTTGTCTTTAACTTGTAATTACTTCTGCAGTTTCAGTTCCAAGAGCCCATGAAATAATCTCCTTGCTTCCTTTTCACCCTACTCCTCTCTCATTGCAGATGACGTGAGCTGTGATGCACTTCCTAAACGGTCCTACAGCTGAATCGTGTGTGTCTGAAGCCAGGTTGTCTCAGCAGGACTCCTAAATTATTGTCTTGGTATCTCTGTGCTTTTTCAGTTTAGAGTGAGAGAGACCGGAGGGTGGAATAAAACCTAACAAAAAACACTGGAAGAAAACTTTGACAGGTATGGAGCTAAAGATGAGCCAGAAGGCACAACTTCTAAGCAGCCGAACAGGGACAAGGTCCTTGAGAACTGCCACAAGGCAGTTCTTGCATCTATTTAGTGTCATTGAGAAACATCAAGGAAGAGCCAAAGATGGTTTGTCTGAGCAGGTTCTGGAAAGAAATAAATTGCTTATTTACAGACAAATATAAATTGCAGTTCTGCTCATAAAGAGATTCTTATTTCATTTTTGAATGATTACTGCTTGATTTGCAGAACGGGAGCTGCTGCCATTTGATCCCAGTTTTAGTTTATCAAATGAATTAATGTCTATTTGAATCTGTGAAATCTTGGTCTTCTAGCCAAAACCACAAAGACATCAATTTTAAATCTCAGAAGTATGAAGTCTGTTCTGAGCTTTTATATAAAATAACGAGATAAAGAACTGAAAATAGAAAAGTGACAGATTTCTAGAACTTGAACAGCTTTTTTGCAAGTTGGCTATTTGTGGAAAACTCACAGCCAAGTGTTCTTCCCTGATGCCTTGCTAAACTGTGTCATGTTACTGGAAGTCTAAAATCTGTCTCCACTACACATCGCATAAGTTGTAACCGCCTGCTTGCAGGCTGGCAGGCACACGGAGACTTTCAGTCTTACAGACTACTGCTGTGAATAAAAAACCTTAGCAATTTGAGCAGGATGTAAATGTTTGTAAAGTAGCGGTGGGTAGGACTTCCTAAGAACCATGCAGAGCTCTTACAAAGGTAGGAGAGTTGCCCCAGGACCATGGGATTTTCTGCCTTTCCAGGTGGAGCTGGGGCCTTCAGCTGTGGTTTCATGCCCTGTTTAATCAGCGTGCCCTTGAAGTGCTTGGGCTGAGCCAAAGGAGGGAACTGATCCAGGCTGGAAGTAACTTGATAGGAATTTAAAAGCAGCAGAAAAATTAGTTTTCAGTTGAATCAGTGCCCTGTGTGAAAACCCAAATTCTGCTCGGTGTGCCCAGTATGAGGTCTAGTGCCAGCACAAGAGAGGGAGAGAAAATCCCAACTGTCTTTCTCATCTTGTTTCACAACAGCCTGCAATTAGGTCAGTTTAAAGCAACTGTGAAGCTGCAGCCTGGGGTGGTAAAGATCAGCAAATTCTCCTTCTTGGTAAGGATTTCTTTCTCATTATCTAGTCTGCTAATTTTCCTGAAGGCCTTGCAGACAACACACAGACTCGTGCTTGTCTTGTGTCGGCAGTGCAGTCTAGTGTGTGCAGTGAAAGCACGATGAATGGTCAGTCCTCTTTTCTCCATCCCTGCCTGCTTGCAGCACCCTGGAACTTCGCTCCAGTGCTCCAAGCCTCCTGGTACTGCTCATTAGCACCTTTCTCCTCACTTCTTGACTCCCATCAGCTACCCTATTGCTCCTTAGGATTTGTTCCTGCTGCTCACTATCACTGTAGTTTGTAGCTAGAAGTATTACCATTGTCGGGGAGCTTGGAGGGTAGCTGTGCATCTGTAGTTTCTTTCGAAAGATGAGGTAATAGAAAATAAACAAGCAAACTAAGCCAAAATCACAGAGGAATTTGTTTATTTTTTGTCGTGCTGAAATTGAAACACTTCATCTGCTGAATGAATCGAATCAAACAAATGATTTATAAAAGAGAGCGGGTAACTGGGAAGTTCACACACTGATGTGGGATGTTGTTGATAAATGTTATCCCAGCTCTGCCTAATTTGAAAAAAACAGATTTAATTAAAAAAACCCAACAACCAAAGCCACCCAACAGTCTGTGTCCCTTTTATTATCTATCTCAGGCAGAGCTCAGGACTTAGGAGTTGATTTTCTAAGCAATGTTTAGAACAGTGTCCCAGGCACAGGGAAAATATCTAAATCTGTCTGTCTTCATCCTTCCCTAGGACAAAAATGGCCTCAAAGCCTCACCTGTGTTTTGTCGAATCTAAGTACAAATTCCCTCTGGAGAAGGGAATCATTAGCAGTACTTACTGGTAAGCCTCACAGTGGTTACCAAAAGGAACCATTTTAAAGCAACAAGTAATTTTAAATCGTTTAGGGGTTTCTTGTTGCTTCTGCACAGTAGCCTGCTGGCTAATGAGTGTTGGTTCTCTTGCACGAACTACTCTTAGTTATCCTGTGCTCTCTGGGCAGGAGATAGAATCTTGAATGTGTGGGACCTTCACTTATCTTAAGGATTTATTTTTATATTATATCTCCAGTCTTCTGTGTTTTCAGGCCTAGACAGGGATGTCCTTAGCTCCTGTTGAGACAAGTTACTCGTACAAGTTTATGAAAACACCACTGATTAACATTAGCCAATATAAGTAAGGGGATCACAGTCTGGCCCTTAAGCTTTGTTTTTTCTTCTTTATAACAACTTATAACACATTTAAACCTCATTCATGTCTATAAATATTTAAAGGGTGAGTGTCACGAGGATGGAGCCAGGCTCTTCTCGGTGACAAACAATGATAGGACAAGGGGTAATGGGCACAAGCTGGAACACAGGAGGTTCCACTGAAATTGGAGAAGAAACTTCTTCTCAGTGAGGGTGACAGAGCACTGGCCCAGGCTGCCCAGAGAGGTTGTGGAGTCTCCTTCTCTGGAGACATTCAAAACCTGCCTGGACGCCTTCCTGTGCAACCTCATCTGGGTGTTCCTGCTCCGGCAGGGGGATTGGACTGGATGAGCTTTTGAGGTCCCTTCCAATCCCTAACGTTCTGGGATTCTGTGTAAAGGTGATATTAGCCCTGGCTAATTCTAGACCTGGGCAAATTCTTCACAACAGATAATTTTCTCTAGGCTTTATATTTGTGCTTGGGATGTTGGGGTATGGATCCTAATGCCATATTAATGAAATTTTCATTTTTATTTTTTCAGTGGTGTTGATCAGTAATGTAATTTTTCTTTCTTGATGATTGATTCTGAAAATAAAAAATGAGGGATGTTGTTTTATGAGTATTAGATGGATGAGTCGTGGGAGAACTCGAGTTTTTTGACTACTCCAGTAGGTAGCCGTTTTTAGCTTGCATACTGATACACAGTGTTTTCAAATAATAAGTTTGTGACTCAGGCCAGGAAAGCATAATCACTTATAAATGTATGGGAAGTAGACAGAAGAAAGGTTGTTAAATTGGTAATAAAGAATCAATTCTAAAAGACTGTCCTCAAAAATCTGCATGATTTGGGCAGTCCTAGTTATTACAATGAAATGCAGATTGCATCAACATGCAGAGTTTCCATACAGCAGACTTGTTCAAGGATCACAGCAAGCAGGATGAATTCCTACTGCACTGTTGTCAGGACACACACATTTGAGCTGATCTCTAAATTATGCACCTCCTTGAAATCATGTTAGTACAATGATGCAGTATGAAACTCATCAGAATATCTTCCTGAGCAAAATCCTCTCAGATAGTTTTACTTAAATGTTTGGCTTGCTCAGAGACCCTGAACATGGGGGCCTTTGATATACGGGACTGATAGGAACCATCACAAAGCCTTTCTACTTTGAAGGTATCACTGCATCATTCCTTTTTGTATTTTTAAACTGCAAATAATTTTTAAAGCATGAAAAATAGAGACATCCCTGTATTTTGAAAGACTCTTGTTTTGACAGAAGAATTGCTAAACGTACTACCCTTGCTTGTCTGAACAGTAATGTTGAGTCACTGAAGCCTGTATGTTGTTTGAAAGACCATATGCTTCTGCTTAGCATGAGGTGTAAGGTATTAGAGCTTTTTGGAAGTTGAAGTTTGGAGCTGCTGCTGGTTTATTTCATTGAAGCTGACTGAGAAGCTAGTCAAACCAAGGAAACTTTTTTCCCATGCACTATCTGGCAACTATAGCTGCATTAGAGCACTCACTAGAAAGCACTGGTGGGTTATGGGCTACGCATTAATGCAGAAATACTAAAAGCCATTTGAAGATGTTGGCAGAATTCTCATATTGCTAAATGAAATACAAATTAAGGTTTAATTTCTAAATCCAAATCTGTTCTCTATTATAAAGATTTTCCTTTTCTCTTACTCTTGTAAGAGAAGCATATTAAATTAACATTTCTTCTGGAAGTCACAATGGTACTATATAAGTAGAGCTGCTCAAAAAATATCTTGTAGAAGTTAATAGAAAAATTTTTAAATGCTTTGCAGCAGAAGGTTTAATTATGAGCTGCCTAACATACCTGGGCAGGAAATTAATGCCCTTCAGTGTCCTGAACAGGCTCACAACAGGAGGAGATCATTTCTCCCAGCACTGCGTTTAAGGCTTGGGAGTGGGCAGGCATGACTAGGAAGAGAGTTGAAGGTCTCCATCTCATGGACTCCTGAGACCGTGGGCAGTGCAGTTAAGCCAGCTTGCCAGGCAATGATCTGTACTAAATACTAGCAGGAAGAGATGCAGCCTGCAGCAGAAAGTGCACAGCCTGAGAGAGAGGACTCAGGTCGCTGGTACCCATGGACATAGAATTTCTCCAAATCTGAGCATGCTGTACAGCTTTTAGATATTTAGGGTGTAGCTTTAAAAGTAGACCAGATCAGTTTGCTTAATTTCCCCCTAAAGCTCCGTTCTGTTCAAGCAAACAGTGATTAAAGGGAAGATGGTGGCTGTGGAGGGTTGGTTTTGGAAAGAATGAGGGTATCCCTTGTTCTCTTCACTCTTGTTTTTTAGAACAGAATTAAAGATCCATTTGTTTTTGCTTTTTTTTTTCCTTTTAGGTGGATGTGTAACACACTATGCCCAACTTTGTTTAGATTTATAAACCTGCAGTGCTTTAGTGAATCTCTAAGGCTTTTGTGCCTGATCTTGATTAACACAGTGCCCTTCCAAAGAAGAAACTGCTACAAGGTAGAAGTAGAAAACAGCCACCTGCATTTCAGTGCAATATTTAACACTGCTGTATTAAACTGCAGAGCTACAGTAATCTGTTTTTTTTCCTTTTCTTTTAATCCCTTTGTGTCTCCAGAAGTGCTTGGATTCTCCTCTTTGTGATCCCACTTTCCCTCTTACTTCCCTGCTCTCCCCACTCTCTTAACTTTACTCTTTCTTTCACCACTCCTTTGCAGGTTCATCAGTAGGGATGTGCTGTACAAAACCAGAAGCTTGCTTTGAGATCACGAGCCTTGGGCCCCATGTGTGGCTGACAGAAAAGCTTGAACGGGAGAAGAGCTGCCTTCTGAATCAGGCACAGGCAGCTCTGCTTTTGGGGGAGAGGGGTGGCAAGAGAAGCAGAGCTTCCTGGGAGTACTTTTTAACAGGGTGTCCCCCTGCACATCTCCTCCCTCCTTTGGTTAGCTCTTACTGCACCCTTCCTTGGGGGCATCCACTTACATACAGCCTTCTCTTTGCTTAGGAAAAGAGTGAATTCAACTGGCTCTGTTTCTCATCATAAGCTTCAGAAGTGTATTTATGTTAGGTATCTGCCATGCTGTCACCTGTCAAATACCTTTTGGAGTGTGATGAATAAGGGCTAGGAGAATTTTGAAGGCAGAGGAGCAGTGATGGTGAAAGAAAAAGTGTGTCTATTTTAAACTAGCAACCTGGGATTTGTGTAATTATGGTGTTCAAGTAGCAAAATAGCACCACTCCAGGAATTAATTTTACCTTGAAATAACAGAAGTGAGTTGGAGAAAGTTGTTAGTGGAATGCGTAGAGCTAGCTTCATCACAGACCCACATTAAAAAATGTTAAATTCCAGCATTCCAGAAGTACCCATCGGCACCAAGTTCTGTTACCCTTTGAAAACCTCAGCTGAGAGATGGGATTGAGAGTCTAGAAAGCTGGATTTTATTGTGTGTGATAATTTTGATTTTACATTTTGCAAGTCAATCTTCCACAATGGGTATAATGTTAAGAGGTTTCTAGATGTTTAATTAAGAACTACTTGTAAAGCTCTCACAGCTGTTATTTGAGTCCTACATAAAGTTTTGATAGCTTTGTGAGGCGTGACTTTGCTTTAAATAAGTATCTTTAACCCTTTGTCAAGACTCCGTAATTGTCCTGTTACTTTGGTTCTTTACTATTGCTCCTACCATTTCACGTTAGGTCGTTATGGTGTGTACTGCTCCCCGCTTCCTTGTGTTCAAGACTTACTACTAAGAACCTGTGTCCTGTGTGCTGCCTTCTGATCTTCTGGAAGTGTTAGGTTTTTACTTATTTTATCCTTGAATTTCTTTTGAATTTGAGGGTGAATTCTGGCTGCTGCTGATCAGGTTTTGTAGAGATGTTGAATCTAAATGTATCAGGGTCCCTCTTACAGACTGTCTTCTGGGTAGCAATATTCTTGATGCTGTCCTCAGCCTTGCTGATGACTGTGTCACAAGTTGGTTTTCTTTTAGTGGGTTCCCTGTCTAGCCACTCCATTAAATCCAATCTATACATTAGGTTTGGCACCACGGCATGTCTGAGATAACTAAACCCTACCATTATTTCTGTGCTAGCAATTATTCTAATTTCTCTGGGCATGACAGGGTCACTGTTGCCGAATGATAGAGATAAGATTGTCCTTAATAATATATTTTTTCTGTATTTGGACACGGATTTTCAATTTTGTAGAGGTTCTATGTTGTTTATTGCCACAAATCACCAAGCTCTGATTTGATTCTCAGCTGTTTGTAATACTATTTCTTAACATAATTTCTCTATTGACATGAGTTGTCACATCTTTCCTTTATCCTTTATGTCCTGGTACCGATGTACCAGTAATTGATGTCTTTCCTCCGAATGTTTGACATTCTTCAAAGCATACTCACTTACAAGTAGGTATTCTAGTTTACCTATGTCCTTTTTAACCTTCTCAGCATTTGTGTAGAAACACACATACGTTTGGTGGTGTTTTCTTCTCCCTCTCTTGGGAAATGCTCTCACTGTTTTGTGTTTGACTTTGGCCAATGTCTTTTCTACACTTGTGCCTGTGAGTGGATGAGGGAAAGGAGACATGAAGACTCACCACTCACGGATCTTTCTCTGGGGATTCTCTGCTTCATTTACAGAGTCAATACTCAGAGGAATTTCGCAGGTAGACTGATGACTGTTCATGCTCCATTGTGGATTTATGTTTATGTGGGTTGGTGACTCAAATTAATGACATTTCAGTCTGTTGCTTAAATCCATTCCTGAGCCAGCCTTAGTATTTTTGAAGTGATTGATTTTGAGTCTAGTTGCAAATGCTGAGGCTGAAGTCTTGCCTTGAAATCTGCAGAAGGCCATGGGACGTTGTGAGGTATGCTGCTTGTTGATAGCATTACATAAATTTGTTGATACTATTCAAGTTTACAAATACAAGGCAAGTGATACAAGGACAACTGGGAGCTGCAGTATTTTTAGTCAGAAAATGGTATGTTTGTGTCATTATACACACCGGCTAGTTGAAGAATAAGCTCTCAAACAATTAGGGTTAAATGATTTTTCATACTGCTTTGCTCTAGAAATTGGACCGAATCATCCTCTAAAATAAGCTTAAAATCATTGACGATAACATATCCCAGAGAGAATAATGCAAGACAGTCTTTAGTCTTATTTTTGCAGAAAGATGCATAAAGCTCTATAACGAAATAGAATTTTGAACTGCAGCAAATTTTGGACTCGTATGGCAATCCCTCCTTCCTCTCACCACCACATGCTGTTTTACAAGTACATAACATTTTACATGCAAGTAGAGAATGGCTGATATATTGCAGTAGTGAGAGTGTATTTAACCTTCTCGGGGGCTGTAAGGACAACATTGGCACAAATACATCTAATCTTGATCTGATAACAGCAGGCAGATGAACTAACAATATTCCATGTTACAATGAAATTTCTGTAACCTAGTTGCAAATGGTTTTTCATTTAAATTTTGTTTGCTTAAGTTGGTTACAAAAAGGAAAAATAAACCCTGCTATGTAGGCACATGCAAGATAGATATTTCTCTGTGTTTTTGTAAACAGAGGTCTGTGTTTTATTGACTGTGAAAACTGCAGTATTTCTGCTTTTGCACAAGACAGCTAGTTTTTGGAAGCTTCTTTCTCAACAGATGTGTTACAATGGCTTCATATTTTCTAAATACATATCTACAGATATTTGAAGTACATTAAGAATGAACACTGTACAGAACTGTGAAGGGAAAGTGTATTCAAGACCCGCCTGGACGCCTTCCTGTGTAACCTCATCTGGGTGTTCCTGCTCTGGCAGGGGGATTGGACTGGATGAGCTTTGGAGGTCCCTTCCAACCCCTAACGTTCTGGGATTCTGTGAACAATGTTCAAACCAGAGCTGAACTCTTAAAACCCTGTTTTAGCCACCTACAGAGAAATTGCCTATGGAGACCTGCATCTTAAAAAAAACCAACCCACACTATTAATGTAATCATGCAAATGTTATTTTAAGAACATCCATCACCTCATTCCGTTTGATGGAATTAAGCAGCACTATTCATACCATTAAGATTTTACTATGTCTGGCTTAGATGGATGGATGATGAGGAACTTCATTCATAATTCAGGGATCAGGTTTGCTCCTATGCAGTTAGGTGTGGTTATGTGTCATTTCCTCTCCACGTACCTCATGCCAGCAACAAACCTCTGGAATGGAAGTTAAGGGGCTCATGTTTGGATTTGGTGGCCTAGTTGTGAGGACACAGTGTGGATTAGCATTCAGAAGTAGTGCCATGAACATATCTGGAGATACCACTTAATGGTGTTTAATAATTGTTGTTAATTAGCAGTGGCTCCTGTTTTTATGTATGTAAGACATAGGAAAATATGTTTACTTAGAATGTGTTAATCTATGGTGTGTCTATAGCATACAGAAGGCAAGTTATCTTTTTAGTGAAAAATAGCTCAAAATGCACAGCATTATTTTTTTAAGATGGTATTTTAATAGGATAGACAAAAATGTGACTGCTCTCATATATGTGTTTTAGAAACAAATAATTTATATAATGTTATTCTTCTTTTTATTCTAGTATGGAGGCTTTCATGCGTGGATTGTTAGAATAACAGATACTACTTGAAGTAAATATGCCTTGATCTGAACAATGGCTGTGCTTTTAAACTTGCTTGCTATTTGTGTCTAGCACTACATACACTTCTATTTGCCAACAGCAAAATAAATAGATTTTAATTTTTGTCATTTACATGCTTTTGCATTGTACGTCAATAAGACTCTAATCAAATTTAATTCTACACCCATTACCGAATAGTGGTTTTTAACATAATAAGTCTTGATTTTCTTATTCATCTCAGTGATTTCCAAAGGGGAAATGAAAGAACTGTTGACTGAATTCTCCCTACAGAATGATAGCTTTGTAATAAACTTTTCTAGATTTAATCCGGCGCATATGAATGAAGATAACAGCTGTATCTTTACACCCTGTTAAGCCTTAGTGCTTTGTAGTATGTCTAGCCTTATATAAACACATCCTGTTGGAAACCAGCACTAAGCATAATTAAATCAGAAAACAAGTAAATTAGGCAAATCAGGGGTTGACCTGAACTAAGCAAAGAGAAGAATTCAGAACCACTGCTGGAAACTCCTTATGTGTTTCCTAGGAGTTGGTATGGTTGATCCTTGAAATACTGCCCATAGCTGCTTTTTGTCAGTCTCCTAAAAGTCATGTCGAATAGATGAGTTAAATAGGGGCTAACTACTGCTGTCTGAGGTGCTTAAAAGTAGCACCAACCCAGAAAATACTTCTTTTCCTAGGACAGCTTTAGCACAATAGCTAAGCAGTACTGTCTGACAGGCTAAAGAAGAGCGATTGAGAGAATTTATTTGGATGCTCAGAAAGCCTTTGCTAGGCTTCCTCATAAGAAGCTATTTAGGAAATGAAATAGTCCAGAGGTGAAAGGGGAACAGCTCTTCTGGGGTAGGAACTGGCTGGAGACAGAAAACAAAGAGACGGAATGAAGTGTCAGTTTGCCACATAGCAAAAGGTTAACAGCAGGGAGCCCTCAGGTATTCGGGTTAGATTCATACGCCGCAATTTGACGTCTCTGTGAAAGAGAAAATGGCAAAACGTGCAGGTAATACACATTGGTTTAGGTCTCTCAACCCTAGGAAATGTAGCTAGGACCTCCCAGGACTCAGCAAAGCTAGATGAATGAGCAGGACCGCACCAAGCAAAATTAATTGACAGATTTAAAGTAATGCTTGTTGGCAATGGTAGGAATAATTTAAACTATAAACATCTGCTGTTAGTATTTAAGCAAAATGTTAGCAGTGGTGTCCTTCTGGACACTGTGTTCTAAAGGCTTATTCAGAGACCAGCGATGACATAAGTGGGCTTATATGTGATAGATTAGAAAACACACTGGAAATGAATATATACCTCTGTGTAAACATTTCACCTTTTCTCTTGAGTCTATGTTCAATTCCAATTATGTATTATGAAGAAAGATTAGTTGAAACTGAAATGATTTGGAGCTTGCTGAGCGAAATGTTTAGAAGCAAGGCATAGGGAATTGATTTTAAAATGGCCTATTAAAATATTTTCATTCACAGTCCATAATTCATCTGTAGAACTTGATGCCAGAACTCAGTCATGTTAAGGTTTCAGTAGAATTTCTGCATAAAAAGATTTAATTTCTGAATTTACAATGAGAACACTTTCAAGTATGTTTTCTGAAATTAAAAGTATGAAACATGATCCACATGCCTGAAGGGATAATACGTTAAGGACTAAGACAGTGCCATCTTTTTCTCTAACCATTGTAGCCTTTTTTTTTTCCTTTCCTGTTGTGCTTCTACCTGTTGTGAGACAGAGGTTACTCACAGCTAGAAAGGCTGCTAGCCAGATCTAATATGACATTTCCTGGTATAATTGTGATATCCTTAGCTCAGGAGAAAGCACAAATAATTAAATGCCCTGTATATAAATTCCTCCAATTTGTGCCTCTGCAAATGCATCTCTGAATTTAAAGTAGATTATTGTATCAGGTACCATCATGATCTGAGCTTTTTAAACAGAGTCATCATGGGATTAAAGAAAACAATTTTCATGTTGATATTTGTTTCAGTTTGATTCTGAGTTTCTCTAGAGCCATAACCTCATCAGTGTTCCAAGTCCTTTGTGATGCTAATGCGGTCAACAGAAGTTGACACAGAATTTTTGACTCGTTAAACACCACTTACACCCCCTCCTCACCTGCTGTCATGTTTTGCAGGAAGAGATAGAGCAAAGCAGCATTCGGCAGCTTGTAGCTGGCCCCCATTTAGGAATGCAGGAGAACTCTCCTGAGTATTTCTCCTGTAGAGGATGTGGTTTCTTCACACAGAGGGTAGGGTGACACATTCGCTGGTGTCATCCGCTTCCTTCTGGATAATCCCCTGTTCTTTCAGCGTGGGCGAGGCTGACTCTCTGTGCTCAGCATATGTCACTTTGTATTTCTTATATTAAAAAACAAAAAGGACTGTTTCTTTCAATTTGTCTGATTTTTGGATGATGCATCTTCCATTTCTGTATGTAGCAGTGAAGCAAAATACTGATGTGTGGTCATTGTAGGACAGATCACTTCCTGTCTTTACTTACACTGGATTTCATCAGTATGTGGTAGACAGGTGTGTTTCAGAGCTACTTGCTGGTACTAATATAAATACTAGGATCAAAACAGGTTGCTTTTGAACAGTAAACTTGTATCATTTGGAAATGATAACCTTTTGGGTTTTATTAACCAAATACAATTATTATTAACCATTACATACCAGCAGCATGCTCTTGCCAAGCCATGTTGGGTAGGACAGGTAGTAGAAATCAACGTCTAGGGATTAGCAATGAATTTTGTCTGGCACTATAAATACGAAGTTATTATTTCAGCTGTTGTTGTTAGAAAGTATATTAATACTGGATTATTAAATGCTAAATACAAAACCTGATTTTAGTAATTTTCTCCATTTATGGAAAGTATTCATCTGAGTGGACATCTGCAGTAATAATGTTACAATAATCTGACTGCACGTGGATCTCTAAGCAATCATGTGTTCACATCAGATCATGAACCACTTCAGAAAGAATAGCCATAATGCACAAAGTGCAATGACTCTTCTAAAACTGAAAAACTCCAAGTCTGGTTTTATTATGGTGGTCATAGTTGCTGGAATGGATATTGTGAGAGTTTTAGTTTGTTTATTTTATTGGAATATATACAATTTCCAACTCAGTGGTGTTCTGCTGTCAAGCATTATGTTTCCCCAAAGTTCTGTAGGCCGCTATCATGTTTTCTATTGTCCATGTAGGAAAGCCTGCCAACCACAACAGGCCTATGTGATTTCTGTGGTAATTATAAGCTCTGAGTAATTTTATTTTATGGGTTGACAGGCTATAGATCTTCAAGCAACACTTCAGAAAGTGTGCTATTATGGGATTAAGGTTATATCTTAATTTTAAAAAAATCTGTACCTTTCTTAATTCAAACGCTTGTGTCTGGGGTTGCTCCCTTGCTGCTACATAATCCTTTGCTCTCACTTCATCTGACTCAGGTCTCCTACCCAATTTCCACTTCCTTTGTGAGTAAGAAAAACCAATAAAATAATAATATTTTAATAGAAATAAACTTAAAAAATGGCGTAAGGATATAGAGGGAATAATATACAATGTTCACTGTATAAAATGAGATTAACATAATCTGACAAGCGAAAAGTGTGAAAAGCCCTGCTGCTGAAGTAGGGGCTAGACAGTAGCTGAGATGAAATAATTTTTGCCCTGTATGTTGAGGTGAAGGTGATTCCCATTAGGGTTTCCTGAACTGCAGCTTAGAGCTACACGATTTAGGAGCGCCAGAGTCCCTTGCACTTTTAAAGCTGTTTGGCACAGCTGAGAGTTACAGCACACCTGCTTCTGGGAAAAACCCATAAAGTTGCTCTGATGGTTGTGAGGCACCCACCACTGTGTGTGCTGAGTGTTCTTCCCACCCATCTCACAAAGAGGTCACTGTTTGAAAAGGTTCGTAAAATGCAATGAGGAGTATTTTCCCAAGTACTGATTATGTACTACATCTATTTGAATAGAAATGGAAACCCACTCTGGCTTGGTTAAACAAAGTTGCCCTGCGTTGTGTGAAATAGGCAGGCACACAGATCTAATGGTCAGAGCTGGGTCTGGCTGTGGGAGGCTGAGCATCTGCTCCCAGGGCTGCCATAGTCTGTAAGGAAACCAGATCAGGTGTCTATTCTGTATAAATGGCATTAATAATGTCTTGCAAATTGTTTCAAGACTCTCTAATGAAAGGTGCTTCAATATTTTTGATAAGATTTCTTTAAGGAGTGACATTTATTTGTAATTGCATCTAATTAAATTTATTATGAAGCAGTTGGGAAGGAATATTATAGTCTTTAAGTTATTAATTAATAGATACCTGACTCGATGAGCTGTTTATTTTTAGTTAGAAATCCCTGGAAAATTAAGTGAGGTTTTTTATATTTAATACTAAAAGCCTGAGTAAGAAGAATAATTACTTGCCAGATCGATGAGTTTTAATTCTGCATACACCAAGCAAAGAAACAAAACAAGAGAGATGTAATTCTGTTTTACTTTGTTCTTGTTGAGGCTATAATTTAGAGGAAATCTTTGTCTTTATGTCCTTATCTGCTGCCTTCCCAAAACATAAACAAATGTGAAGGTGAGCAGACAAACATCATGACAGATATTTGGCTCACTGGGCTATGACTTGACTTGAAGACATGAAAGTAATTTGGTGTTTTGTGGCCTCCTTTGGTTTGGGAGGAATTGGGGGCTGGTGGGCAGCAGCCTGCCTCCTCTGCAGCGGCACACTGCAGCGTGTCAGAACATTGCCTGCGTCTGCCGCCAGACCTTCCCACTCCCGGTATTAAACACAGGAAAGGCAGTGATAGAAAAGATTTACGGGATCCATTACTGTAAGCCATCAGCCTGTAAAGCTCAGAAACTATAAAAACAACGTTTTTTACAGTGTGTGGCGGCCCTGGAGTCTTCTCCCTTGAGGAGGATCTGGGACATGGCACAAAGGGTGTTATCAGCTGGTTTTCACCAGGTCAAGATGGCCTGAACTCCCTGATCTGATTTCTAGGAGACATGAAGAATCAGTGGTGCCATCTTCCTTTCCACGGAATAGATCGGCCTGGTTGCCCTTTCCTACAGCTTCTGTGTGTAATAGGAGCTAATGAATAGTATTTAATCAAGCCTTTGAAACATAGAATGCAAAAAGGGCTGTTGATTAAATCAGCAATCAATCCTTTCTCTGTGGTGCAGGCTTCCTTCACACCTTGAATCATGAATTCACATAATGAATTTTCTAAATCTTAAGCCAAATGATTCTGTACTTTTAGAAGTGACCCTCATTTCAACAGGAATAACACGGCATGTTGCATTAGCGTAATGCATGTCTGTGAAGATCGATGTAAAGTGTTGGACACTTGTGGTTTCTGGATCTATCATTCAACAACAGTAGCAAATGTTTCAGCTTCTCCAGCCTGCCCTCATGCTGTACAGAAGTGTGTGGATGCTCTGGAAAAGGCACACTTTGACTGCTATATGCTGTGTTGAGAAGGGAAGGTGGCATGTTGGGCTGCTTCTCCCTTTCTCCTTCCCTCTCTCAGTGGCTGTGCGGAAAAGCTGATACTGAACAAAGTGGATTTGTTGCACCATCACGAGTCATGCTTATTTAGTGAGGAAATTTTTAAAGGCTAAGGCCTCTCGTCAGTGTGATACCACTGTCCTACTTTCTTAGCGCTGATTTACAAACTGCAGCATATGACAGTCCTCTGTAAAATTCAGCTAACCTTCTGGAATGCTTTGATGTATGAATTAGGAAAGTTAAACTTTCTGAAACGCCCTTGTGGCTTTATGATAACCATAACCACAACTACAAAGTCCTCGTGCCAGTGCATTCTTAATAAGCTCTGTCTTGGAGTTTTGTGGGACACTTATCCTGTGAAAAACTCTTAACTCGTCTTGAGTTCCAGTGGACCAATCTGAGATGAAGAAAGGGAGAGAATCAGGGTACAAGAGTGATTTTCTGCTTTTTAATAGCAGTAGAGTTTTCTGCTGGATTCATATGGATGGCAAAAAATGAAGAGGTGAGTATGCTGTCCTAGCCATCCCTCCAGGCCTGATCCATCCAGCCAGCTGACAAGAAATTCAGGGTTTGAAAGACAGTCAGGTGTTACCTACTCAACATGACTTCCTGGGGAGGTCTTGGTACTTACTTGTTGTTAAAAAAGCAGTTAGCACCTGTGGTGCAAAGTTAGTGGAAATTTCATTGAATTCCTAGTGAAGATTTGAAAATCTCTCTCCCTCATTTATTTGAAGTCAAAACTGTCACGTTTACTCCAAGTAGGGAAAAATATGTTAAATGCCTTGAAATAAATTTTGCATTAGGACTGGGGGGTGATGACGAGGGGTCTCAGGAAAAGATTTTTTAAACTTGTGCTGAAAAGAGCTTTTTAAACTTGTGCCATGCATTTGCTTTTTGCTGTGTTTTACTTCAGTCTTCATTCTGCCTGAAGGCTGCAAGCCTGAAATTAAACTCCTAAAATTATAAAAGCTTAAAATAAAGCAAAGGTTAATAGTCACTGGCTTCTTTCCCACAGGCTCTGCAAGCTTTGATTTCTGGCATGTTAATAGCATAGGAAAGCATGAGGCTATTGCTGTTATATATTGTTCCTCTTATAGTCAGTGTTACTACTGTCAAGCAAAACAGCATTTCCTAAAAAATAACACTCCTGAGCTGGCAGTTAACCTGAGAAAGCTAATGCTACTGTTGAAGACCCTTGAAAGTGCTCTGTTTTGTCCGTTAAACAAACTCTTAAATAGAATGAAGCCAGTGGAAGAGGGATGTGCAGTGATTCTTCACTGATCTGTGTTGCTTCAGTGGCATATAAAGAATGTAAAGGTATTTGCAGAGGTAAGCAGACCACCCTGAACCATCCGTTCAGTGTGGTTTTGCCTATAAGAGTCCCTTTTGCAGGCTGCACCATGAAGACTACTTGAATTTGCCCATTAGAAAGGAAAAAGGCTTAGAGAACAGCCTCTTTTCAGTAATTTTTGGTAGGCTCGTTGGACAGCTGAATGTGATACAGATAAGACCTAATATATAATCTTTCTCTGAACGAGACAGAAGTTTGTCAACTTACTGAAGATTTTCAGTGCTCCTTGGAAAAATACATAGGCCAACCCAGTCAACGTATTTGACTAGAGGTCTTGAGTTAAGGGTTTGAATTAAAATAACATGTTAGAGCACTGTGGCAAATGATCCACATTAGCTCTGGGTCAGTCATCAACTGGTCCAACACGTGAAAGAACTGAGCCAGATGCAGTCAGAACTGACATTGAACTGAAGGTATCCACATGTTTTACCACTGTTGACTGACGAACCTTATAGTTATCACAGTGATTTTAATAACGTATAAACAGAAATAGAGAGGGGCTGCGTTTTCAAGTGTCCACTAGTTTTGACCGACTTTGAGGCCTTCTTTTATTCCAGGCTATTTGTCACACAGTTTAATGCCTATACATTCTCAAAGTTAATATTCCTTTGCAAATCCCCTTCTTCTTTCTCTTATATTAGCATGCAGCACCACTGCAGTGTGTCAGCAAATGCTATGTAGCAGGTGGATTTCCACATTCAGTCCTGCTCCGTCCTCCGCCTGACACAGGTTTTCTATCAGCTTTTGCAGTTCTCCCAGTTATGCTTCCCCTTCAGGGCTGTTAATACATTCTCCTGAATTCATTCCACAAAATTGCACTTCTAGATTTATGCTGGAAAGAACACGCAATAGTCTTGTTTGTTTTCCCTTTGTGTTGGAGATGCAGAGAAGTGGAAGAGGAAGTATTAAATTGTATAAAATGAGCATTAAACTGAATGCAGCCGCAGGTAAGGGGCACAGGCTACAGATATTCAGAAGGGTTCTCTATGAAAATGAGTGTTTTATTTGAAACCTTGTAAAAAGGGAAAGACTTCTTGTTCCAGAGTGTTGCTTGGAAATCTTTGATTAAATCCTGAAACAGCACTATTAAATAGATGCAAAGTGTTCTGTGGTGCTGAGAAAAAAGGGATCATGGGTTATTCAGCTGCAGCTCTAAGAGAGCCTGTTATAACCATGCATTTTAATTAACCAGGTCAGCTGAAGAAATGTTGTCTATATACTGCAGCATAGCTCTCTGCCTTGAAAACTATCCTATCGATAAACAGAGGACTTCTATTTGCAGAGGCTTTTTTAAAGGGCATTAAAAAATGCATTTGGGAGAGATTAATTAGTAATTAAGCTACTGTGGAATTAACCTTAGGCAAATCTACTTCCTTTTTGCAGTGTAGGGACATGTCCTGACTGTCATATCCATACAGTGCCCTAATATGGCTTTGGTAGAAAAAATTCAATTATTTGTAACTAATCAGCATGCTGTCACGGCAAGGCCTATAATTTGAGATAGCGCTTTTTTCCTCATGCGTAACAATTTCTGAATGTTACGTAAATTTTCACTTAAAATTGATAGGATAGGGTTCCTGCAGAAGGTACGAGTATTCAAAATGGCTTTTTTTTTTTCCCCCCTTAGTATTTGAGCATGAATTGCTTCACTGTATCTCATTGTACTTGTTATTTGATCAATGAGCCTTCTCTACTGGGGGAAGTAATTTGAAACTATTGTGAAAATGTCTCTAATGTTTCTTTGTTGCTGAACGCTTGCTTGCTGTTGGAGCTGAGGTTGTTTGTAAACAAGGCTTTGCAGGGGCAGAACTTGGTAGACTTGGTAGAAATTCAAGGCCATCTGGTACACTTAAATGTAGCCATTGGATTCTCTATTAATGGGAAATAGATAATCAGAAGAGAAAAGAAGCCCAGACGGGAGGAAAAAAAGGGAGTGGAGTGCAAAAGATAAATCTGAAAAAAAAAAATCAAAATAATACTTTCTCATTCTGGGAGAAGCAAACCTGATCTAGGGGGGTCTTGCAATTGGGAAATTCCCAAAATAACCTTCCTTAAGGTTATAAGTACATACAGAAAATTCTGCAATCTATAAGAAGCATGAAAGTTCATGAATCCTGACGTTGCTAAATTGAAACGAAATTTTCATGTTTCAGAGAACAGGGATAATTTTCTCTCACTCTCATGTCTCCTCTCGTCCTGCTGTGGTAGTTCACACTTTGTTCTGTAAACCTCTTTCCATTGCTCTTTGGAATTAATTCAATTAAGAGTTTCTATCCAAAATAATTATAAAAAACTGATAAGCCCAGGCATGCTGTGCAGTCTGCCATTAGTGTTCATGTGACTTATTTGAAAAGTAAAATGTTGGGCAGTTAGCCTAACGTACCATTTTGACAGTTTCCTCTCCCCTACTTAAGGTCTTATCACTCATACAGCTTAAAAGAATGAAAAGTAAAATGTTGGGCAGTTAGCCTAACATACCATTTTGACAGTTTCCTCTCCCCTGCTTAAGGTCTTATCACTCATACAGCTTAAACGACAGACTCTTCTGATTCTGTGGCAGGATTTTGGTACTTGCCAGGTGAACTTTGTTATCAGTTTTGGGTAGCTGTGCTGCTGGATGGCTGAGGAAGGGTTTGGGAATATGGAATACTTGGTCAGATGAGTTGCTGGGACTGCAGAAAAAAAAGATATAAACCAGCTATAGCAGGCTCTGTGCAGAAGGTGTCTTGAATTTTGAATCAAGAGCAGTTCACAGCTGGTTACAGTATCCCACTGCCTATTTTGGGAGCCCTCTAGGTTAGGGAAGGGTCATCTCTCTTGGAAATTACTGTCAAGCCCCTAATATGTATATACACACATTCACAAACAAGATTTTTTGGGTATCTTTTTCTGTTGAGTTTTGACATAAATATGGGACGCTTTCTTAAATATACGAGCTAGGTGGAAATAATGAGTACTTGTAATAAATTCTCACTACAGAGTCTGTATGTAGGAGCATTTTCTTTTCATCATCTCATTAATGAGTTTGAGCCATTAACAGCTTAGAGTGCTGAATAAGGATTTACATTTAATTGAAGTCTTCTGTTCTTAGCTGACAAAATGTACTTTACACACTTGATGGATGTAATTAGTGTGATGAGGCTCTAAAAGAAATTGGTTTGTTAAATTTAGAATTTGCCATGTCAGTCTGTACATGAAGCCAAAGCATACATATTAGTAGTTCTGTGGGTTTGGAAAAGTGCATTTTATTATTATTATTCCTGATGTATAGGCATTTTTAATTTAGGATACTGTTACAGTCCAAACAAAGCATTCTTTCAGATTTGAGAATGCTATTATGTTATGATTTAAAATTATTTTGTATAGCTACAAGATACTTCTTGCACATCAGAACTTACCATTATATGCTATGGCTACAGACAAATCTGTATCCTTTGAATAGCAAGGAATTGTACATAATTGTTTGACTTACTGTGCTTTATTAAGCTTTCATAAAAACAAACCTCCATGAATACTGCTGGACTTTAGTACATACAAATGAGGAGCAACTGCACGCCACTAAGTCACTTTATCTCCTACACTGTTATTGCCTTCTGTCCAGTTTGATAGACAATAACTTCTACTTTAAAATATTTCAATGTTTGTCCTAAACCTCTACAAAGGTCATATGCAAAAATTAATTAAAAAGTTAGAGGATGTTGAGATACCAGAGCTGTGTACTGTAGGCTTCCTGAAGGTGTAAAATAAACACTGGATATAAGTTCAAACTCTCAGTGAAAAGAACTTGGTTACTGGCAACTGTGTGCAGACCGCCTCACAAAGTTTATTGCTTCCGCTGTGGCAAACAGTTTATTTTTGACATATATGTTTTAAAAATAGGAAACTACCTATGCAGAATGTCAAAGGTAAAAAGATTCAGTATACAGGATTCTGATGTAGTGTGTTGGAGTTTTTTCCCTAATGTTCTCTGTGACTGTGACTTATTCACTAAGAATAATGAAAAACTATTTTTGTGTTGCCAGTGTCACTAGGAATGAGTAGAAATATCCTGTTGAGCATCATGTATGTTTGAAGTAAATCTGTTCTTTAATGAAGGACAAGTTACTGGCTAGTAATTGCAGCTTCTGAGCTCATATAATAATACTGCTAGTTTTTGCTGCAGGCCCACATTTTGTATCAGTAGTGTAGCCTGGAAACTGTTGTTAAGGATAAATGAAAGTAGGGAAAACTAAACATTCAGTCCCAAAAGTACAGAGGTTGCTCGTGATAGGTACAGTTAGCCTTAGGAAAAGTTCCTACTGAAGAGTTTCTGTCCCTGTCTGTTGCAATCCTTTGTTGGAAGGTGGATAGTCAGTAAGTTACTCTGAGAGTCACAGGTGTAACACCACATGAAATTCATCTTTGAATTGGAAATTGCTACTTTATGCAATGCCTGTGTATTCAGGTAGTACAGCGTGATTCAGGAGAAGCTGGCTGGTTTGAAGCAAAGCAGAATGAAGCCTGCACTGTTCTGAGGCTGTGACTCATATTACAGATGGCTGGAAGGCTCCTACTGTGATATGAAAGTGTTATTACATGTAATAGTGCCCTGCTAGCAGAACTCTGATGTGCTGGAATGATTATTTGATGTTATTCTTTTTTGAAGAGGAAAAGATTTCCTTTTCACAAACTTTGGCTAAATGTTTTTGTATAAGATTACTTAATAAGATTGTTATTAGTGAGGAATGTGGGGAATAGACTCCAGGATCTGTCGCTGCCTTCTAAACTGAACCATAGGTAAGTGTTTTTCTGAGGCCAGTTAATTTTAACCGTGTGCCAGGAATCAGTGGCAGTCCCTTTTGTAGGTCAGAAGGTAATTTCTCAGTATAAACCCTTTTTCATTATGCATCCCACCCAATGTTAAGAAGATACAACTACCACCATCTGCACATCATTGAGGTACAACTGCTTTTTAGCTTGGAGAAGAGGAGACTGAGGGGTGACCTCATTCATGGTTATCAATTTGTAAAGGGCGAGTGTCAGGAGGAAGGAGCCAGGCTCTTCTCAGTGACAGCCAATGACAGGACAAGGGGCAATGGGAGCAAGCTGGAGCATAGGAGGTTCAATCTGAACATGAGGAAAAACTTCTTTGCTGTGAGGGTGACAGAGCATGGCCCAGGCTGCCCAGAGAGGTTGTGGAGTCTCCTTCTCTGCAGACATTCAAAACCCGCCTGGCCGTGTTCCTGTGTGACCTGGTCTGGTGATCCTGCTCTGGCAGGGGTTGCACTGGATGAGCTTTTGAGGTCCCTTCCAACTCCTAACATTCTGTGATTCTGTGAACTGCTTCTTTTCACTTGAAAGAAAACTTGCTAAAGTCTCCGGGAAGGTAACTTTTTAGACCAGCTTCATGAAGCTGGTCAGAGCCTTTTATAGACCTTACAAACAGTCCTGTCCAAATAATTCTGGGAAGCAGAGGAGATAATGTTCTGTCACAAAGTTTAAGTGCTCAGCTCTGCAAGAAGTGGATGGAATCTGAGTGTTTAAATACCCATTTGCAGCTTTGAAAATCTTTCCTATAGTCTGTTTTAAAATGAACAGGATAATATATAGGAAACTGAAAAATTTGTAACAAAACACTAATTAAGAGGAAGTCTAAAGTGTGTTTCTGTTTGACTCCAGTTTGAATGTTGTAAACTGTATTCCCTTTTTAGTACTTTCTTCATAATGTGTTCTTAAAAAAAAGAGCAAACAATGAAGAATGTGTATGCTAGGATATACACTATAAAGTTTGTATTTTAGAATAAGGAATCAATTTATGATGGTTGTATTTTCAGTGGCTCAGAGATTGTATGACTAATGTATTATTATTGCTTATTATCTACGCTTTACCAAAACACATGTTCGATCTTTATGTTTCCTTCATCTACAGCTACTTTTAATCTTGAGGGCAATGAAGGGAAGAATGACAAAGGCAGCAGCCTTCTTAGTATCTTCCATTAGAGATCTTGTGTTGTACCTCTCAGTGTTTTGTGCGTGCTTTATCCCCTGAGTTACAGCTGAACCAGGAAGGGGATAGTAATACCTTTACATTATTCTGAAGTTGATTTGTGAGTTTTGCAGCCTTTAAGGAAGTGGAAAATATAAGTGCCTGATTTAAAATCAGAACCATGAATTCTACTGCTCCAATTGTAATAGACATTAGTTAAAGAACTGGTATTCGGTAAGTTGTTCCTGACCATAAAGGGCATGTGTAAGACCCAACAACACAACCTGTGATTTGCCATGATGTGCAAAATAAATGCCAGGACAGTGTACTCAGCTAGAGTAATGTCCATGTTAACAGTTAGCAGTATCAAATCGTTCCTACAGATGTTGAAAATAATTGTACAAGAAGCATCAGAATACTTAGATGAAATAGATTTTGATTACCTCTCTATCATCTCACTCTCACAACTTCATAAAGAGGTATCTTACATTATAAGAAGGTGTTTTTTCCCTCTTGAATGTGTAATAATTTAGAGAAGTTTTTTGTTTGATGTTTAAAGATGCTCAGAACCAGACAGTAGCAGTTTTTTATAAATACATGTTTAAAATACTTTTAATAACTGCACAAACATTTATTTAATATTCCAGTTTTGCTTTAGAATGTGATTTTATATCTTTAAAACCAGTCATTTAACTTGTGGAAAAGCTGAGTGATCCTCCCTAACTTCTTACTAAGCCATGTGTAGTCCTCTTCGTGAGTCTGTTCAGTTTTCCATCTCTCAGTCTAATTATGCACGTGAACAGTAGTGCCTATAAAAGTGCAAAGTTTCCATATAGCTAGTACATCCCACTATGGGATGTAGTGCAGGTATAACACACGGCAAGTATAGGAGGTACTGCTGCATTCCAAGTACGAATAACTAATAAAGACTGACTTCATGATGACAACTTCTACACGCTGCTGCCAATAGAAAGGTGTTTAGTCGAGTTTTACATTCTTTTTTTCTTTCAGAATTAAGCAATTAGGTTCCTGAGAGACCCAGTTATTTAAGTATTTTGTTGGTTTGAAAAAGAAAAGGATTTACACGGTGAACTGGGCAGATGATTTTCTCAATGGTGTGGTGAAGCAATAAACCTTGTAATGCATTTATGTCTGTTTGGAGTGTAAGTAGATGAGTAATTAGGATGTTTTATTTTCATATGTCCTTATGATGTGTTAATAGAGTCTGACAGCTGTGCTGCCACAAAACACTTTGAGAATTTGCAAGGTTGAACTGTAATTATGAAGTCCTACATGATCTCAGTGCTACTGCTAATGTTGAAGTAATAGAAACTTAACATTCAGTCAAGAGTGTAAGCTGTGACACATAGTCAATGTATTAGTCACACGGGAACATATTAAGTGAATGGTTTTAGGTGATAAGACAAAACATTTGGGAGCTTTTTGGAGAACCATTTTTCAAGATTACATCTCCAGTCATTCAGTTTCTTCTTGGCAATTGAAGGAGTTTGTGAGAAACAATAAGGAACTGTGAGTAAAGAACAAAGTATTTTGTTTTGCTCAAAAGTTTGGTTGAATGAAGAACCTTAAATTTGTTATTTTTCTAATGAATATAAAATATTTCCTGTCACAACTTCAGTTAGTTTCAATAAGCTGTTTAGAAAGAAAATACTAATAAATAGGGGTTAAGTGCTTTTTTGTCCCTTCTCAGGAAACAATGCTTATTCTTACATTAGAATGCTGATGTTATGGGCATGATAGTCTAACAATACAAGCAAGACAACAATTGCAGGGAGGTGTGATTACTATGATGGGTTGGTCAAATAGAAGATGCTGCATAATACTTGCAAACCTCTTTTCATTATTGCTTTATGATGTTTGTGCTCCTTCTAAATGATCTGCAATTTCTCTAGTAGGTAAAATGTGGTCCATCAACTCACAGCTAGCCATCCCAGAGTGTCTTGAATAAACTCCTTTTTATTACTTTACAACCTCCTTGGCGAACTGTTCATAGTCCTTGAACACAGTGTTTGCACCCTACACTGCTCCATATACCATTATGCCAAGCAATAATTTGGCTATAACCCTGAAGATCACATCAAAATCCTATACTGCACCACTGTGGTAACACCCATTCTAGAAAGCCTACCTAGGCTGCGTATCATGGACTGACAGGTCACCTCCAAGTCACCCAAGTATGATGACCTTACCATAGCATGTAAAACATTAGAATGCAACTATATTTCATTCATTATGGAGATAATTGAGTTCTTGTGCATACTCTTAAGGGAAATGAAATCTGTCTGTTGTCAACAGAGCTATAATCCTGATTTCATTGGCTTGTGTCATTCACTGTGGTTTAAAACTACTGCCAGTAACATTGGCAGAGAGTTGCTCTAAGTCCTAAAGTAATTGCTGCAAAACATACCAGAGGTTGCTACAGGCAACCTCAGCCCAAGCAAATATCCTGCATGTTCACATGTCACTGGTGAGTTTCCTATTGTTTGGCTTTATTATTGCATGTGAATTTGAGCTTTCATCCATTGCTTCTTGTCTCTTTGGTACATTGTGTACTTTCGAGATGAAGCTGTTGCTTAAACTTGTTCCCAGGTGGTGAGTGCCCTTCTTTTGATGTCTAATAATATCTTTCTCTCATTATTGTAAACATAAACACTTGAAAAAAAAATCTTCTGCTGTTAGGAAATTGAATGAGTTGTTTGTAGTCTGACTTTATTTTTATAGTATCTTTAAAAGTCACTTAGTGTTTTATAAGTAATAAGTTCTAAATCAGTGGCCACACATTTGTTACAGCTCCTATCCTTGGTTTCTTATGATATGCTTCTTGCCTTTTACTGACAGTAGTGACTTACATAGTGGATAAACCATTTCTTGCTAGCATTCATCTACTCTTATTTTCTCCACTCATTTACTACATTCAGTTTATGACTCCTATACACAGCAATGAAGTTAAAATACAGTTGAATACTTAGTGTGGTGAAAGGATTTGATGCTACTAGTGTGTGATACAGAAGAATACAAAGTAAAAAGGCAAATACATCTGTATGTGAATTGATACAGACAATAGATACCTGTGATTAAGCTAACTACCCACTGGATGTCACTATTGTTCCACAGAAATTCATCTCAGAGAATATTTATCTAGAGTTGAGTGGCTGACAGCAAAGACCATTAGCTTGCAGCAAACTGAAATTTTCTAATTGTGTTTGCAGGAATATTCTACATTTATTTCATTTTGCAATTGAATTTTATACCAAGGTTCACTATTTCATAATAATAAAAAAAGAGCATTGCCAAACCTTAAGCTGTGATGACTGTAAGTGCAGATAGTGAGTAATGAAAAACTATCAGCCAGCAGAGAAGCTTGCATTCATTATATTCAAGCCACTTGTTCTCATTATTATTCTCTTACTCTGCAATTGCTGGAGGTAATCTCAACACAGTGAATGAACATTACCAGTCTCCTTGAATTTGCTTAGTTCATTAGTTATTTTTTTTTTCCAAAGATGTGCTTTCTATGTGGTTTATTATTCTGAAATACCACTTGAATATGCCAGGAGCTAGGTTGTTTAGTTGAGAGGCCAAGTAGTCTACTGGCTAGGAGGTTGTCTTGGTGTAAGGAGACTGGATTTTATTCCCAGTACTCAACTTGTGTGCTATGCAAATAACCTCAAATCTGTCATGTTTATCTGCCATCTTCTGTCTATCTTCTCAACATCCCTTGTAAACATTCAGTGTAAGAATCACAGAATATTAGGAGTTGGAACGGACCTGAAAAGCTCATCCAGTCCAACCCCTGCCAGAGCAGGATCACCAGACCAGGTCACACAGGAACACGTCCAGGCGGGTTTTGAATGTCTGCAGAGGAGGAGACTCCACAACCTCTGGGCAGCCTGGGCCAGGGCTCTGTCACCCTCACAGTAAAGAAGTTTTTCCTCATGTTCAGATTGAACCTCCTATGCTCCAGCTTGCAATAAGAGATTATTGGAAGGTGTTTGTACAGTGGCTAGGAGAGGAAGTCCTGACTTCTTTTAAGAATTTTGGGTGCTACAATAAAATGAAACAGTCTTGTGTAGTGATTCCACCTAACATTTGTCTCAATATTGTCTAAATAAGTGTAGATTGCAAAAAAGATGGCAAAACCAATGAAAATTAAAGCCGGCATGGAAGAGTATTGCACTTTATCTGTCGCTTGAAAAGCCCTGGTCTCTGAGTGGCAGTCCCAGAGCACCATATATGACTGAGGAAAAGGAATAGAAAGAAAGAAAACCCAAAAACCACAACAAAACAAGCCCCAGACGCCTTCAAAGTGCATTGTTGCTCTCCTAAACTTGGAATAAGTAGGCAGCATCAGATCCATTAAGGACAGCCAGGTCATGAGAGGTACTCAATCACATCTCCTTCCTCAAGCTGGTGCCTAAAACATTTGTATGAAGGTTTCTGGCCTTGTAAGAGCCATCACAGCTGTTGTGCATCCTCTGAGGATTCGTTGACATCACCCCAGCAAGATTGTAACAGTTGTGTGAGAGACTGGCACCAAAATATCCAAAGCTCAAGACAAAGTGGGATCAGACTTCTGGAGAACTGCTGCTCAAACTGGAGAGAGGCAAAGGAGAAATTTCGTCTCTGGAATTTTTGAGACTTTAATGCTTCATTTGAATTCAGGAAAGGTGTAGCCTTTCACAGGGGCTGAAAGTTGCTCAGCTAAGACTGAGTCATTTCCTACAAGATGATTAGAATTTGTGACTCTGGTGGCCTAGCCACCCCAAAAAAGTCACTCTGCAGTGTTTAATCTGACAGCGGTGAGAATAAGTTTAGCTTAATGTACTCTTTGCACAGATGAAAGCATGGGGTTTGTAATGTGTTTAACACGCTATGACGAAACTGGTTTAAAACATTTTCTACGCCATGGCCACTGGAGTGGGATTTAACAACTCAGCTTGCAGGCCTTGGGCTGTGCAAGAAGGTTCAAAGTATTACACTGGGCATCTTATTTTGTGTAATCAGACAGTGGTTTTATTGTCAACGACTATGACAGCAATTACACATTCATCTGTGTCTGGTATATGTTTGGAAATTAATGACAAGTGTAGTTTTTCAGGCTATAAATGAATTAGTTGATCTGACCTATGCCTCTGCTTAAATCTAAACATGCTGGATTTTCATTATTATTTTTGTTATCCATTTATGATTAATGACATACTGGCCTTATTTTCTTTTTCATGCCCATAATTAAATGTTTTTCAGAGGGAGACTGTGATAATTTTACTGGCATTGCTCTCTTAGGAGGTTATGGATTGGCTCTTTCTGAGTATTGTTATGGTTAGAACAAGCCATTAAAGAAACATAAAAGGAGGCGTGTAAAGTCAAACTCAGTTACATAAAACTCATTCACAATCACAGTCCATTAAGGAGTTCTAGAAGATGGATTGAATATTTTCAAATAGAAAAAAATCTAAATCAATAGTATGAAATTATTTTCTGAGTGTAGTTCGCACTCCCAAAACTAAATAGCAAAACTTTCTTGTATTTATGTATATGTGTACACCTACATACTCGTGTGTGTGTGTGTATGAGCAGATGCGTGTCTTGGGCCACACCGTCCTTGTTTTGGCTATCCCTAATATTAGTCACTACTGCAGGCATTAAAGCCTGTAGAAGTACAGAGATGGCTCTGAGCATGAAGTTTACAGCAAACTGTAGTCCTTCAGTACAGAGCTAACCGCAGACCTGCTGGTGGAAATCTGAATCTCATAATATCTAAGAAAATTCAATGTGTATTGACTTTTGATAGCAACTTTCAAGGTACAAGTCAGGTTAAAAATCACAGTCTGCTCAGTCCTGCAAAAGCGCCTCAAGCCCTTGTGTTATTAATTGTGTGGGATCCTCTTTGTATTCAGTAAAATGGGGTCTCAGTGTTGCAGGGTTCAGTCTAGTCTCCAGCTTCTACTCTCAGATATTGTCTCACCACAGTCCTTGAAAATGAGCATAGTTTCATTCTGTGGGAAAAAACCCCAAACCAAACCAAACCCAACCCATTTCACATGTATTAGTTCTTTTTAAGAGATGCTTCCTAGCCTTTTTTTCACTGTATGTAGCATATTTCAAGGTGATTGGCTGTGATTAGGATTTTTCCAGTAAAAATGCAGGAGAACATTCTGCTAAGGTTTTGCTTTTTCTAATCTGCTGCAGTGAAACTGCTTTGTAGAAACATTCCCTCCCAAGTGATTGAAGACATGCAGTTTACTAAGCCAGGTCAAGTTATAAAATAGAGATAATTAAATTACTGACTTGCTTCTATAGAGGTGCTGCTGCATTATTTCAAGAATGAACCACCACCCTCTCACCCCCTCTTCCTGATAATCAAAGTAGGAGGTATGATTTATTTGGAAATATGGGGGATGTTACATTTTTCTGCAACCAACAAAAATACATGACTCTGGGGGTAGCTGGGTTACAGATTGGTATTTTGTCTAGAACCACTGATGAATTGAAAATTAACGCCTGTGAATTTTTGTAATGTCACTGGGGTTTTGCTAAGAAAGAAAAAGAATTTGCCAGTGATTTCTTTAAGGATTTTTGGATGATCTGTGAGATCAGACCAGTTTTCTCTGAAAGCTCTTTGCAGTTGTAGTATTTGTTTGGCTTTGTAAGTAATGAAGCTTTATTTAGTTATTAGAGGGACAGTGTGCAAAACACATCACAAAACCCTAACAAGCTCAGCCCAGCAAATAAGAAGAAATAGAAGAAAATGACAGATTAAATGGGTACCCCAGCTACGTTACTGTCTTTGACAGTCTTGAAAAGAGAATTTCTAATGAGCACTGAAACAAATGTGTGCAGGAAGTGGTCTTGCCTTTGCTGCTGCACATTTCAGTTCCTCTAATTGCATCAATAAGGAATTTCTGCTCCTCATTTAATGAATGCCTTTTGACTACTTTCTGAAAGGCTACTGGATGTAACGGGTAAACACTGGCACCTTTTGTATGAAGTCACATAAACAGGTTTCAATTAATAGCTATCAGTCCTAGAAATGCTGTACTGTAATGCAGTAGAGTAAATCCCATTGTACATTTTTATTCTTAAAATTTTATTTAAACCTAGGTTTCCCTCTGCTTTGCTTTTGGTGTGATACCTCATGTCCTAAGACAGTGCATTAACTCCCCACTGGCTTTTTATAATATCTTGTGTTGGGCAGAAATCAGACATACATTTAGAGCTGTTCCTGCACCATCTCTCCCCTCAGAGAACTCAGAATTCCTATGATGCCCCAGTACCTGGGTCTTTAGTTTGTTCAAGGTTCAAAAAGTGAGTTTCAGAGCAAGGGTTGGGGTTGGGGAGGGGGAGAGCTGGGGGTGAGAGGAAAGCGGATTTTTATCCCCCCCCCGCATTCTTGTCATTTTTCTCCCTAAACAGAGGCACAGTCGCTGCAGGTGCAGTGGATTACTTATGAAAGAAGTTTTCTATTTAAAAACAAGAGAGACTTTAATGAAATCAGTAGAGGGTTTGTACAATAGGTATTGTATTAAACCAGAGCTTAGGCTTCACATTGATTGCGGTATTTAAATTTCAATGAGTTGATTATGTATGAGAGTAAAATGACCAGTATTATGAATGTACAAAAAAGTGACGTGGAAGAGCTGTGCCAGAAAAGTGAGAAAAACGTTCCCTTTATAGTCCCTAGAGTTCAATAAAGCACCACTATTTCCCAGCTTTTAAAAGCTCTTTTATCACAATGGTTCATACCTCACATTCCCTGGAGCCTGATTTGTTATACGTGCAGGGTCCCGTTCCATTCAGCAGCATCTCGCTGGTTTCAGTGTTGGTAGGTTTGTAGTCTACATAAAATTCCTGTGTGCTTGGAGTCATTTGCTTCAGTGACTGTCTTTTCTTTTTCCTGTGCCTTCGCATGAGAGAGCGCTGCTGCAGCTGCTTCATGCTGGCTGGGTAACGCTTCCATGACACATAGATTACCAGCAGGATCACAAGCACCGACAAGAACAGGGCCACGCTGCCTGCTATGATTTTATGGAAGGAGATGTGTTCGGTGTCGTGCTCGGGTTCGGAGCTCGATTCGGTGGCTCCAATAGTTGGGGGCAGAGGGGGCTTGCTGTCATGTTTAGGCCTGGTGAGTTTTGGTTTAAACGTTGGCTTTGGGAGAGCTCGTGCTAATTCAAACCTTTCCGTGGTACTTTTGCCACAGATGCTGTAGTTTTTCACTGCATCAATAACATTCACCCCTTGCAGCTCTTTGGGGCTGGCACAAATAATTGTATTTTCCCTCAGCCCTTTAAAACTTTTAAGCCAGTTTACCAGAGAGCAAATGTTTCTGCTGCATTCCCATATATTCCCGGCAAGGCTGATGTCATTGAGGGATATCCAAGAATCCAAAATTTCTTGACCAATAAATGTGAGCTTGTTTGAATCCAGGTTGAGGCGCTGTAAATTGGGCACGCACTGAAAAACACTCGGTCCACTGAAAGCTTCTATTTCATTGCCAGATAAATCAAGTCTTTGTAATGAGCTCCAGGTCCAGGACATAGTTTGTCCTATCACACTGATTTTATTCCACTGTAAATAAAGGTTTTGAAGGCTGACTAGCCTTGGAAAAAGTGCCAGGTTGAGCTTAGAAAATTGATTGTGCTCCAGATGAAGCTCTTTCAGTCTGATCATGCCTGCAAAGACATTCCTCGCTAAACTTCGGATGCGATTATAACCCAGGTCCAACAGTTCAAGGTTCCTACAATCTTGAAATATTCGAACAGGGATGGTTCTTAGGGAATTGGACCGCAAATGTAAACTCAGCAGCTTCCTTAAGCCCCTGAACTGTTCAGATCCCAGAGACTGCAGCTGATTGTATGACAGATCCAAATTCCGGAGATTTGTCACAGGTCTGAAGGTGTTATTAAGAAAATAGGAGATTCTGTTGGAACTCAGGATTAACTCTTTTAGTCTGCGTATTCCATTGAAAGCATTTTCGTCAATATTGCTGATGTGGTTATGGTCTAAATAGAGCCAGGTGAGTTGATTAAGACCTTTAAATTGATTGTATTTTAGTTTTTGGAGGCTGTTATATCGAAGGGACAAACCTAAACAACCAGCAGATATACTTGAGGGAATCTCCTGCAATTTCTGAGATTCACAATATACCATTTTGCCTTCACACCTACAGCCCTTAGGGCATCCTCGTTCAGCAGAAGAAAGCATTGTCAGTAATACAGTAGGGGCTATTACCAGAGCTACAGCTGATCCGCTCAGTAGCCTAATTACATTGAAACCTGGAAATAAAAACAACTTAGAAAAGTTATCCCCCACACATTAGTCATTTCTTTCAATCATGCTAAAATCTTTCTTTTATTTCAACAATCATTTATAAATCCCTAGCTCGACTCAAACTACTTTTCACATTGTTTTCTTTACTCAGTTGTTTTTTTTCTGTTTTTTTTTTTTTAAAGAATGCCTTTATATAAATACTGAAAAACAGTTGGGTAGAAGAGGTAACCCCTAAGCAATTTAACTGTAATAACAAATCACATCAAGGTAAGTCTATGGAGTAATTAAAGCACAGGCTATGCAGTGGCTATGAACTATACATTAAAAAAATAACATGAAAAACATACCCATTCTTTGTGGTGTTCAAAGGTCGTCCTTAGGTCTTTTGTTTTTTGCTTAGTGTGCCACAAGCATGGCAGCCCCTGTCAGCTGCACTGTAGTGAGTCAGGGCTCGCTGACACCCAGGAAGAAAAATTGGACCCCTTGGGAGATGGACCGATTTTGGAACATTATTCTTTGCCAGCCATGCAGAACACTCCAGAAATAAATCAATCCCAACACAGCATTCGCAGCAAAATGTCAAATTCTTCCTAGGTAATAGGATCTTCATGGATATTACGTTTTTGCATCTTTATAGTTAGGAACCTGGCTTTTAAAAATTCTCTTTACAGGAAAGCATGTTGGATTCCTCCAGGCACCGTTTAGCTATCTGAATTCACACATCTGTATTCCATAGCACAGCAGTTCCCTCACTTAGCGCCCGATCCGGCTAGGAAGCTGCTTTGTAGCATAGGAGGTGGAAGAAGCCCGCACAGCGAACAAGCTCTGCTCACTTCTGCATACTGTCATTCTGAAAGCTCCGTCCGACTGTTGCTTTGGTTTCGCCGAATGCTGTCTTATGTAAAGCTGCCCCCAGTGGTGAAGAATATTATGGGCATGTGCAGAAATGTCTTCCTTTTATCTTGCAAATGAGTAAGCTCTGCTGGGAAAAGAGTGATTGTTCCGAGTGACTAATACAAGCAGAATGGTCAGCTTCGGTGCAAACCAGGGAGGTGTGCTGAAGTATCCAAATCCTCTTAGTCGCTTTTGCTGTTTGTGAAAGCTGTTTTGCATCCTTGAACTTAATAGCTCAGCATCCACTGCTGAGACTTCTGTCTGAAGGGCTAACGTGACATTTGTAGGACATAGATACGTATTTTTGGTCCTAAGGGTTTGGTTTTTTTACTGCATTGGACGTGTTCACGTGACCTTTTTGCAATAACTATCTTTTAGTGAAGTATCAGCCCCCTCGGTGTGTCTCTTACCAAGTGTTTCAGTGGGGACACTATATTTTACAACATGAAAAATGTTTTGGAGCTGACATTTTGCCTTTTTGCTTTTTTCTTCTCTGTTAAAAGGCACAGTGCCAGGAGGTTAGAAGAGAGTATTGTGCTCATTTATTTCCCAACTTGCTGTCACTTCGTTCCACAACACTAACACTTCAAACACAGGCTTCTGTAACCCTTACAATATAGGGACTAAGCAGCTTGGTGTAGTACCTTAATCAGGTGAATTGTTTTTACTCTAACTTTTGACCTGGGCAGGATTTCATGTGAAGGTACAATATGCAGAGTTTTTTTAATGTGTGACTCTGGGCAGTCCTTATATAGCACAGAAACAGCCTTTTTCTCTTTCCTTACTCTTCCCTTCTTTCCTGTGTGCTGTAGAGAAAGGGCACATCCTCTTAGCTGGGCAGAGCAAAGGTAAGATGGCATTACAGCAAACACACTATGCTGGCAGTCTTCCTTCACCAAGAAGTATGTGATCAGAGATGATGGTGGGTAAGTGTAAAATCACGGTGCTCTGTCGTGCAAGAACAGGCTGGTGCCTGAAGAGGAGTGTGCTGCTCGTTAAAAGAGTACAGATTACAGTCAAATGCAGGCAGACAGCCCTGAGGACTGCTTTTCCTTTCTGGGGCAGAATCCTTACCCCTTGGAATAACGTGCTTTGACTTTTCTCTTGTTATTCACTGCTGTGAGCATAGAAGAACTTAAAATGAGGTGAAACCTGAAATTTTCCATGCATTAAAATGCCAGCATTGCCTAGTACTTAAGCCTGTGAATGACTTCAGGCTTAGAGTCACTAGTATTAATGCACCTATCCATAGTACCTAAATTAGGAGCACAGTCGCCCCTGGCTAAGACCTGTGAACATCTTTCATGTCAGGATTCAGAAATACATACCTGCATCAAGGTACATCCTGTGAGAATTCTCCTCTTTGGGTCAGATTTGTGGAGAGGGAAAGGGTTAATTCCTCCATTAATCTGTCACTGTCAGCATCTCCCATTCTCTCCTACAGCTTGTTTCTGGCTCTTAAATCTCATCTGTAGGGTTGAGGAGCCAGCGACAAAGTGCAGACTGCACCGGGAGCTGTGATAGTCTGGGGAGCTGCTCTGCTGACAGAAGTGTCACGTGCCAGCCCTGGTGTGCCTGTTCTAGGCTTCCCATCGCTGCCTTGGGGGCTCTCTGTACTTGACGGAGCAGGACTGGCAGCTTCAGAGGACAGTTCAGACCTTTGGTAAGCCAGTTTGCTTCTCGGGACTGCC
>NW_010206306.1:13316-22690 GCF_000695765.1 Mesitornis unicolor | reverse complement strand
TGTTGACATTAGAGGATGCCTGTGACAAGTAAAATCTTTATTGAAATGGCTCAGTTAGGTTCCTAAACTTAGATGGCATGAAATTAGAAGTAAATCTTCACCTGGTTCAAACACAGCATGGAAAGCTTCAAATACCATACAAATTGTTTCTCCTGAAGAGTTGGTGCTCCTTGGTATACCAGCTCGGTCTGAGCCTTCTCCCCAGACTTTGCCTGTTCTCTGGCTTTTCCTCTTTTGTCTTCTCTCCCTGCTCCATCTTCGTTGTGGAGTTAACAAGTAGCTTCTCTGCCACCATGAGTCAGCAGAGCTTCAGTAGCTTTTCCAGGGTTTTAATAATTGCCAATATACTGGACAAATAAGAGAGAACAGCCACTCTTCTACCATGAGTTATTTTCATTTTTCTGAAAGGGGTGAGACATCAAGAGATGAACAGAGAGAGCATCAAATCTATGTTAATGGATTGCCAAATTCAATTTTCTTTACTGCAATCCTTTTTGAATTACACAAGCAGGAAAAGTGCCAGTGTCTGATAAACAGTTTTTTAAAATTACATTTCTGTATCTTCATGCAGCAGAATGGGTTCTTTTCAGATTGTGGAAATAAAGCTGCTCCCAGTATGAAACATTTCATACAACATTTCAGACCAGTCTGGCCATATTATAATCTATGAAAAATAACGTATTAAGTTAAAGCTGCATTTTAAATAAGAAGATACCTTTTGTAAGCGGTTTAAACTTTGCCTCTTATCAACCACACCTTATACATCTGTGCAATGCCATTGCATTATTCTTGTAACCAGGTGTTGTGAAAACAGGGACATAAATCCGGTCTTGTGAGGCCAGCGCCGAATATGCAACAGATGCAAGTTGGGAAACAAATAGTAATTGTTTATTTACAGCAACATTTACAGGTTCTTTTGGATTACCAGTGATAAATTGAAAAGCTACAGGTACACTAAAGGTTGTATAACTAATATCAAAACCAAGAATACACTCAGGGAAACCTAGAAATGCACCTGAGGAGAAATATAAAACACACTCAGGGAATATGAACCCAAGGAGGAAGAACATCACTCAGTATTAGCTGAGGTAAATAATCTTAGCCACAAGGTGACCTGAGTGGTGGGGATGGAGAGGGAGTGAATTCGTCAATCCGTCCAGTCATCGGTATCGTTCTGAGTTCATCTTGTCCCCATTCTTGGGCCGAAATTGGGGTGATACTTATACTCAAACTTCTACATTACATCACGGGGCATACATGCGGGTGAGGATGACTATAGACAATCTTATCATTCATGTTAATGTCACAAAGTCTGTTAATCCACACCTGCATGGGTAGAGGTAATGGCTCCTTTTATCTGGGGTGGAAAGGAATGGGGGACTGGGACCACGAGGCCTCAGCCTCATCTCACACTGCTCCAGGCATCCAGATAACACCAGATGTTGATCTAGTGATGGTTGCCATCTCGCCCAGTGTCTACCACCTCATCCAATGTTTGGGTTCATGCTTCCAGGCATGCAGCTACCTGGTGTATGTGACTTGGAATTTGTGATTAACTTTGTTCTCTATACACCAAGAAAAGAGAGCTCAAGGCCGGACTGGTTAACTTCTATTATGGACAAGCTGGTTTTCATTACAACTAATACTGCAACTCCTAAGTACCTAAAATCCAGGATTTTATTGAAGATTTGTTGTGAATTTAACTCGTACTCCATCTGAGTCTGTGTGTATTCATTCTGTAGGATAGTTGCTGTAGTTGCAGGGCATTTTAAGGTCACCTCTGTCCCATTGCTGGGGCAGAAGTGAGCCCTGCCTCCTGGCCTGGAACACAAATTCCCTGTCAGGAACAGGAGGTAAAACCTGCAAGTAAAAGAAGTCTCAATGACTGAATGTCAGTGCTCAGAAACAATGTTATTCCTCCTCTTCTGCCTGTGAAGATAGCATTTTATGCAATTCTGCAATGACAGATACTCTTAAGAGAAACATTTCATTTATTTGTGTACTCTCGTATAGAGTCTGTGATTTGGGATTTCAGCCTTAGACATAAATTGAAATGCCACAGAACCTGGTAAGCTTATGAGTTTTGAATTGTATGCCTCCATAATCACTCTGATTTGTTTTTCTGGGCTTTTTCTGAGGCGAAAATGACATACATCAGAAAATACATTGACAAATGTGTTGCTAAATATGTTCTAACATTCATACAGATGAAAAATGATGTGTTTGGCAGAGCCTGTGATAAACACATTGTTTTCTTCATCAGCACAAGAGACAAATTAAATTCAAAGTTGTTTGGAAATGATGTACTCTCCCAAGGTAGTGGTGGCCCAGATTTTTCTCTTGGTACTAAACTTTCAATAGGTTTTCTGCCTGGAAATTGTTCTAGATAGATTTCACTACTATCTGATTTTGCAATAATTGACTTTAATTTAATTTCATGTTTGGTTTTGGTTGTGCTTATTGTAATTAACTTCTAGAATATTTTCTTTTTCCATTCATTCTGGCTGTGATCTCTGTACCTAACTGCAACTTCCCTATGGAAAGCTTAACATTAACTGCAGCCAGAATAGTAAAGGGTGAATAAAAAGACGCCATTCACTGTGAAAGCCTGTTCTTATTCAGAGCTGGTTTGGAATGGAAACATTTTGTAGAGGAAAGGGGAAACAGCAGATCTTGCATTTTTCAGATTTTCGAGAAGGCACCCGTAGTGACTAGTTACATCTATTTGCAAGTACATTTGAAAAGGAGGGATGGCAGAATTATCAGGCTCCAGTAGAATGGGGATGAGGGGTGCAGGGAAGAGGTGTCGACTTCCCGAAGCACGAGGAGCCAGCAGTTACCAAGGGCTAGCGGGATTCCACGGAAATCAGCAGTCAAAAGCCTTTCCTGTTCTGACACTTGCAGCTCATCAGCATTCCTCAGGACATTTCATACTAGCTCTTTAAAATGCAGTTCGTGTTTAATGACATTGTTACAAAAAGAGAAATAATTTTTTAAAAAGTTTCCATTTCTCTTACTTCCATAAGAAATCCATTCAGAGAAGCAGTATGATCCTTTCCAGCCATGGTGCATCATGTCCTTAATGCACAAACTTCAGAATTTAGACTTCTGGATACAGCATTTTTCTGTTCACGGGGCTCCTGGGTCTAGGAGTGCCTTTAAGTGTGTAATCGCATGTCCCTTTGGGGAACCATAGTTAACAAGTGCAGCACTGTGTTCTTATTGGGTTTATGAAGTGACAATGTATGTTTTCCCTTGACTTTATATCACTATAAAGAAACCAGGAGTCAAATGGATTAGCAATAGTAGCTTGTTCTAAATGGTACTGTAGTGTGCTATCGCTGTGTCATTAAGAGCAGATAAGTCTAATAAAATCTGTTTGCAATTTTTGAGCCAGTGATTAAATGAACCTGCTGTTCCATGAGGATCAGATTAGATGTGGGGGAGTATAACTCCCAGTGTAAATATCAGAGTGTGGGAAGACAGAGGAAAACTCAGGATGCAGGGTTTGCCAAAGGCAGACATAAGGAAAGGGAAGCGTGAGATAGCCAGGTTCAAGGAATATGCAGGCAAGGGAAACTAAGGCAACAGAAAGTGTTCAGAAGAAACAGAGGAGGAGAGCTGAGAGTAGAGAGAGTGTTATCCCAGCAGTTTGTCTGTCCTGACCTAAAGGACCATAGATGGGGGAGGTGGATAAATGAAAATATGCCCTTGCTCCCCTCCTAAGTACAATTAACTTTGCAAGGCCTCCCCTGGCCTCTGTGATGGTGAAAGATTCCCATGTTACAAATTCTGTAATAAGCTGAAGGAACATCTGAAGCTGAATAGGAGCCATGGCCCCCTTCTAGGGGTCAGTAACCTCCATAACAGCCAATTGCTTGTGGAGGATATCAGGGACACATCTGTCAGTTTGTGTATACCCAGAGGATCTCCTCAGTGCAACAGGGCAACACAGGCTATCGCTTTCCTCATGCACAGTTACACACTGTTGAATAAGGATGCTTTTCCAGCTGTACAGTTTTGTTTAAATCTGTGCATTGTGCATAGGTCACAGGGGCCTTCTTGAACACTTCCAGTGATGGTGACTCCACCGTCTCCCTTGGCGGCCTGTTTCAGTGTTTGACAGAAATGGAAAATTATCTCAAATCTTTGGTTAATAAGCTTGTAAACTTCTGTTCACTGTAGGACCTTTCTGATGTTAGAAAAACTATTTAAACATCTGCTAAGCATTACCTTTAATTTTCCATATAAAGATTGTGATGGGTGGCTTACATTTTTCAGCTAGCTGAAGTGGAAGGTATGTATACATAGCATTTGTTAGGGTCAGACCTAGATTAGTAAGACTGTTCTTGTAGGTAGAGCTACTTCCCAGGCTTACTGCTCTTCAGTGTCAACAGGCTTACCGGTGTAAGCCATTAAAGAGTGCAGAAGAGCTTGATTTCATTTGACCTGTTGAAACATTCTAAAATAATTTCCAGCTTCTGCTTTCACTTGCTTATGCATTAAAGACTCTACAGAGAAAAAAGCATTCTAGCTTGCCTCTATTAGGGCTCATGCTTGGACTCAAGTCTGGTATTCTGAGATTGTAATTTCAAATCCAAAGACAGTCAGAATGATGTGTTACTATACAGCATTTGTAGCATTTTGAAGAGAAAACTGAACACGACAGTTGAGCAGATTTGCAACTGAAAGAGAAAAACATGAACCAAGTTAAGAAGCATATAATTATATTCATTCACACTGTGACTAGCATAAAAATGGTTTATTCCAAATGGTTACAGTTGCATGCTTAGTCACTTCCTTCCCTGGCCTCGGTCTAATTCTGTTTTCTGGCATTTTCATGCAAAAAAATATTTATTCTCTTTTTCATAAAAAGTTTCAGATTTTTGTAGCTTTTTATAATTCAATTAAGTATTTTTCAATTAAGCAAACTACAGCGGTTTTTAGATATTCCAGCCTGGGTAGCTGAGAAAGCTCAGAATCTTCATTATACTGACAGTCTTGGTTAGTTAACCAGTCTATAATCTGCTGCTTCTTAGTCACAGAGGTCACTCATCTGTGCCCAGTAATGACAGATGAGAACTCTCTGGTTTAAAAAAACCAACCAAACACCAAAAGGTGAATTGCTGCAAGTATGTTTTGACTGCTCCGTTCTGTATTTGCCATCCTTCTTATTCTTTTCCCATTGGTGCATCTGGCAGACAGAGCTCTGCAGAAACCACATGTGATTTAAATTACTTACTAGCTCATCTTTTCAAGCCATGTCTACCCAAGACTATTGTCTTAAATTAAATATGATTAAAAAAAACAACAAACATTCAGCCAAACCCTAACATACCTAAGTGATGGACAGAAGTGTAACAGACTCCCATATAATTAATTTCGAAACAAAAATCTTGATAACTGCAGATTTATTTTGGTTTCTGTGACAGTGTACTCTGCTGTTTATTAAAACTAAGTGTCTTTTATCCAGTAGACAGGACAGCAAACAAATGACAAAGCCAGCTCAGACGGAGTATTATTATATATTATTATACACAGTGTCTGCCTGCTGCATCACAGTGTAAAACAATAAATATCTGCAAAATGTTAATTTCTGATTGACCAATATGTTGAAGAGTGCTGCAGGCATGGGGACGGAGAGAGGAAGCTGACATGAAGAGAGGAATTAAGAGTGTTCACCATTACTTCTCTTGCAGCAATAGTGGGATAGGCATGTTGTGGATTTTGCATCATGTAAATCCTTCTCTCCAGTGTTCTGTAGCTCCTAAATAGGTAAAAAAGCTTAAAAACACCTTCCTCTCTTACGGCTTAGTTGCATACAGAAAAGGTTAGAAGGCAAGGAATGCTGCCAGTTAGAGGCTCTGGTCAGCCCACATAATGGAGACACAGGAGAGCTGAACCTGAGAGTGTAAATGGCTCCATTTCTGTGTCCCCAAATGGTAACAGGAATTGAGAGAAAATAGTAAGGCCTTATAAACATTAACTCAGTTTCAGAACCAATCGTTTTGCCTCCAGACACACAGGAAGCAGGCACATCTCCATCCACTTGTTCTTACAAGGTATCTCTCTTCTCCTTGATACATGACAGAACAACCTCCTGTCTCTGTAATAGGGAAATCACGCGGCTTGCTGATTTGATCTTACAGATTATGTTTGTGTGATCATTTATTTGTCATTTGGACAAATTGACCGGTTTAAATCTGGAGCAGGAATAGACAAGTACCAGTATCATTACCACAACAAAAATACTTCCTGTGGGCGTTTCTACTGCTGTGTGTTGAGCAGTTTCCTGTGTTGCTTTGTAAGACTGTAGGCTCCTAAGAAAGGAATGTACTTCATTCTGTCAATGTAAGACTAAAAAAAGGACCTTTATGTTAAGATAACTATGTGCAAATCTAATACACAGAACCGCCCTAAATAGAATGATGTCAAAATGTTGTTTAGTTTGAAATTCATAAGAAAAGTAGAAAAGGACTTTTCAGGGGACGATATATTTATCTTTGACTTATTTATTTTTTTACTTCATCAATATGAATCGCTTCAGCTGTACAGTTTAGTTCCTACTATGATAATTGGACCCCACATTACAATCTCTGTGGGATTCCTTCTAAGGTGATGTGACTTGATGTTGTTTGCATGCCTAAGGAATCCGCGTAGTAGTAAAAGCTACAAGACATAGAAGTCTCATGTTTCAATGTAAAAGCCAGAAAGTAGCTAATGGTTGTTAGGAAAAGGAAAAAAATAGTGCTGTATGGTGATGTTACTGAATAAAAGCTGTCTCCTATGAAGATCTTTGTGGTTTCCTTTAAAATACCTAGTACTTGCCACTGAGACAGAAAGCTGGAAGAGATCCAGTGCTCTTATCTGACATAGCAGTTTCAATGTTCTTCTCTCTCTGTGTGATTCAAAGTCAAGTAGAAATATGCTGTTAGAATAGAGATATCTGTAAATGGATAAAAGTCTTGGAGTTGTATCAGAACACCGCTGTATGAGAGTCTCCAAAAGGAAAATTACAAATGTCTTTAAATGTATTTGCTCCTTACATAGATACTATGGTATTTGGAAGTCTGTATTGGATACTTGCTAATCAGAAGATTAACTTTTTAAAGAAGTTGATAATTCATATGTTCATATAAAGACCAGGATTTAACATTCCACCCTTTTGTACACACACAAACATGAGGAACACAGAAGTGAATACGCTAGGCTCTGTAACAGTTCAAATGCAAGACTTGATTTTGCCAAGCTCCTCAATTTTCATAAAGTTTTATCCAAAGCCAGATTTAGAAAAGGTTTCCAGTAACAGTTCCTGCCCTCGTTATTCGTGTCTGTGCACCAAGTCCAAATCCACTTGTGACGGTTATTGTACCTTTAGTGAGAATGGTGGAAGCCTACTTCTGTCATTACCCGTTACTGATGTGGTGGGAGTTAGCATGGTACTGATAAACTTCTAACTTGGATCTTTTGATTAAAAAAGGCTGCTGAAAATTAGATCAGGGACACTGAGAAAGAGGTAACTCCTACTCTTTGTAGCACAGTTTTTACAGTCAAATGTCTTACGTGATAATTAATATTCTCATCAGTTAATGAATGTGGTTCATTTGCAGAATTTCACAGTGGGAGAGGATTCTCCATCGGTATATTTTTTTCTCTCTCTTTTTTTGAATATTTAATCCTGTATCATATAATGAACTAATACCACAAGTTGCATTCAAAATATTAAGGGGAAGTTGCTGATCCTTTTAAGTCTGGCAAAATTAGCCTCTTAAATGTTCAGCATATAATTTAATAGATATGCTAGTGACCTTCCTCCTGTTGCTTTTTGTTTTTCACAGCTACCGTGGAAGCACTTGATGGCTATTTTACGTCCTTTTATTTTAAAGGTTTATCTAGTACATTTCTGTTCTTTGCTTATGTTGCCACTTACTTGGTATTTATTTTACTTTAGGCCACTTGCAGCAAAAATGTATCTAAGCAATCGAAATCCTGTGTGTCCCGCTGTGCCTAGAATATATTTCAAAAAGGGTAACAGCTCTCAGTGCTTTACAAGTCTGCAGCCTCTGCCACCCTTTCCTAGTGTTTGTCATTTGTTTTCTGCACAATTTGCCTGGTACCTTGTGCTACTTCCTTGTCAGAGGCTGGCTGGAAGAGTCATGTGTGTCAGTGGGGCTTATTTCACTTGCCTCAGTTTAATGCAAAAGCAGTCAGCAGCAGCAAAGGAATCTGCTTTGTTTCTGCTCACAGTCTTCCCATTGTTGCCATTCATGAAAGGTAGAAACCACATACAAAACCATTTATGAAATCACTGGGGTGTTTCTCATGTTCTCAAACTTTTCTCAAATTTTGGAAAGTTTTACTCATCATTATATGGAGCGATATACTACAGAAACAATTTCAGGAGTGCTAGTGAATAGGCACATCAGTGAGTCAAGTGTGAATGCGTGTGTCAGAACAACAATATCCCTCAGCACGTATTTTTGATATGTTTGTTAGAGGTCATTATTAGGAACTTAGTGATGAGCTTCATGATTTAACGTAACAATTACTGGGAGTATGTTTGGCTGATTTCTGTTCCTTGTGGAATTAATTTGTCTCCATTTGTCTCTAATTTGTACTCTACATAATAAGAACAAGGGTCAGAGGTAAATATTTTATGTAGGGTCACTGTTTCGGTAGTTTTACTTGTGATATTCAAGTTGATTCATCTATAATTTTATCCTAAGATTCCATTTATGCAATTTTAATTTAAACATTAGTAACTCTATGAAAACTTGTATGTGTTAGACATGCTTATGGGTGCTGTAGGTGACATTTTTAGAAGATTGATAAAATAAAAAGTTGAAACATTGTGTTGACTCGGAGCCTGAGACAGTCTATAGGAGTCATTGCTGAGTTAAAACAAAAAGAATAAGTAAGAACTCGCTATGACGTGCTGTTGCCTCTTGTGAGTTTTGCCATTACCTTTATTTAATGGAATAGGTTTTGACATTCCTCAGTCAGCTGTACTGGCCTCCCATTGTCTTTACTTTGCCAAGAAAGGGAATTATTTCATGTGAAGAAAACACAGTATGGATTTGTCTGTTAAATGGAAACTGCTTTCGTAAGTCAAGAACCGTGTAAACACCATAGAGTTAAAATTTGCTTGGCTCTGGCTACCACAGGAGGTATATATCATTTAGTCTAAACATACCGGCATGAAAGCCATTCTTCTGTTAGAAGTTGCTGCCCCTCATACTATTGAATGTCTTCATTTCGGGTTAGGGAGCTATGCTGCAACATTCTGTCGTCCATTTGCATCTTAATTAGCTTTGAACTGAAGCAGATAACTTATTTGACATTCTAAAGGGGAGCTTTTGTGTCCAGTTGTTCAG
>NW_010206306.1:671-13285 GCF_000695765.1 Mesitornis unicolor | reverse complement strand
GGGAAAGAGACTGAGATAATGAGATTCTCACCACCTTGTGCAAAGTCCCTTGGGTACTGGTTAGAAGTCTTGTTTGCAAGGTTCATTTCTGCTAAGTAATATGAGAATATAGGATGTCATGTTTCACCATTCTTAGCTCTTTCTTAAATCTGCAATTAAAGGTTAGTTTAAGTCATGCATATTCATCCACATTACACTGAAGTGCGTAGTTTCTCCGAGTCTGTGTGCATCCAAGTGTAGTGGTACCAGTTTGTGAGGTCTTTGGGTTCATCATAGTTTGGTCACAATGGCATTATTCTGTGATTTGAGGTGTTTTCTTTCTCCCTGCTTCTCCCTTTAATCAATATTTAAATCTAAGTTGAATCGCTTTCCAATGCACACAGAAGTAAATAAACATCCATTTGATATTTGTGTATAGGAATTCTGCTATAGCAAACAAGGGATGTGTTCTGATTTTCCTAAAGACTATTGCAGTATGTTATTGCTCTGGAAAAAGATTACAAGGGAAATGCAATAATCCTTTTATCAAGATACTTGTCATTCCCATTTAATCAGAGCTGAAACAATAATGAAGGCTTCTGAAGACAGTCGGTCTATCTGTGCTCAAGGCAGTTCTTCAGTTGGCTCAAACACTTCATAGATCAACAGCTTTGTGCGACTCTCAAGTAGATTTCACTGCTATTCCTGAGCTGTTCCGAAGCGCAAAGCTCCTATGCACACATTTGGAAAGGAACTGAAGTTATTGTAGTAGCATAGATAATGATTCAGAAAATGAACATAAAGAGATTTTCAGGATAATATAACATTTGTGAAAATTCAGTACACTTTTCTCCAGAATGCATTTCCTGTGACTCACACCTCTTGTTTCAGTTGAGCCAAATAGGGATTATTACATAAAACAAAGCAGAGCAGTATATTTACTGCCGTGTTTAATGACTTTGTCTTAGTCTATGTTATGTAGTTATCCTTGCCAGTTCAATAAGATACTTAACAAGAAATTCAGAAGAGGATGGTAAGGAAATTTCTGTTTTTAATATCTATCTTTTTAACCTGTTGCAACACATTACATTGTTTAATGCAACACATTAAAAAAAATATTGTGAATTCTGGACTGTTAGAAAGGTTGTTCTCAAGCATTCTTGCAGACTCTTCAGGATTCATTTCTGGTTCAGGAAATGCAAATGAAAATAAAAATATGCTTGAAGCTCAGCGAGTAAATACACCAGCTAGATAAAAAAGTATCAACGTTATTAATTGATTCAAAACTTTTCTAACCATGAGACACTTGGCTATTCTCATTTATCCATTAAAAGCAAGAAACCATCTGATTTTCTTGTTGGCTGCTGACCATGCAGGTTTCCATCTCATGAGGTGAAGGTATATTTTCAACTTTCTTTCCTTAAGCCAGTATCTTATTTTGCTGTCCAGATGGTCAGTGTTGTATGTCAGCCTACCTTACTGTCACTGCCTTTAAACAGGTAACAGCTTCTCTAGACCTATAATATAGTTGTTGGGGTTTTTTTCCTCTCTCTGGACAGGCAATGTATTTTAGTAATTTAAAATTACTATATTTTCTCTGCGTGTGTAATTATCTTTCTCAAAATCCTGAAAACTCTTCTCTCAAAGTCTTGAAAAATCCTTATTATAAATAAGGGCAACTTAGTAAGTAACTATAGTTCTGTTTCAAGTCCTTACGTTTTTAGCCTTGTAAAGATTTGAGTTTTTAACTCCTTTTTTCAGACATCAGGACTTCTTGCTGTCCCAGAGGTCTGTTACAGTGTCTCCTCTCCATGAGGCTGAGGTGCCATCTTACCCGTCATCATGGACTTGTGCAAATGTAACATTTGTTACTGTGGATGAAGTAAATCAACAAGAATACTTGTGAAATGAGTGGGTTATCGCCAAGAAACACTTATCTCTGAAGAGGAATTCCATGCTTTACATTTATTCATGTCTCCTTCCATAGCTGACTTTTTATTTTGATCTTTTCACCCTGAGGAGCACCAGCCATGACCCTCTTTACGTGTTTTTGGACTGCTTATATGGTATTATGTGTACATATAGAAATTAAATTTGTATTTTATCTGGGAGCTGCTGTTTTAGTAAACTGACATCACATTTTATGTTATGTATATAAGAAATTGGCAGGGAAAGTTACCCCAACCCTTTACCAGTTTTGAAGTTTGTTTGTTTGTTTGTTTAGTTTTTTAGAAGTCACAAATTGTGTTGAAAATCAAGGTTTCAGAGTTTGTTTAATGAGGTGATGATTTTCAAAATGTGTATCAAATAGTTTCAGCTTATGTGAAATACTTTATGCTGATAATTTTAAAGTGTTTCATTAAATTTAAATATACATGGATGTAGAGAAATAGGCGTTTTATTACTAATGAGCTTAAAATATTAGAGTTAGTTGTTGGATTTCTTTGAATTTGAAATGGGTTTAATTTTCATCCACTGCCCTGATTTGCTTTTTGGATTCTTATAAAAAGAGTCAGAACACATTTTATCAATGAAAAATATAGACTGATATTTTCCTACAAGTCATTTCAGATTATGTTAAACAGCATTTTAATACAAATATGATTAATTAAAGGTTAATCTATTAATTTATTGATATTGTACATACAAATGTAGAACTGAGTTTGTCGATATAAAAAACTGATCTAAAAAAAGGCCGGTAAGTAGAGGCCAACATGAAAGCTGGTTTCCATAGATAACATCGCAGTCTGTGCAGTTGTCCGTAGGTGGGCTGTTTGCTTTATCAATTTAAATAATGTCTTTAGAGATTGACTTATAGAAATCGTTCAGATGCGTCTATCGTTTATTGTGGTTCATTGTAATTTATTGTTTGTTTGAGGCCAGAAAGTTGAAGTTTTTAGGGGTTTTTTTTATTGGTAATTTTTCAAATTAGCTGTTCCCTTTATACATAATAAAAAATTACAGGATATATTCTTAAAACTATAGGGACTGGGAAGTAAAGTTAAGAATCTGTTTCCTCCGACCAGAGTCACAGCTCTAGGTGTGTTTGGGCATATGTCTGTACTGGTATCTCTTTTGATGTGAGAGGAACACAAATGTTGAAGTTCTGCAAATAGCTTTCCCGAGTGGGAAGGGTGAATGTTGGAGCCAAAGTTTGTGTTCTTTGTTAGCTCCAGTTTCTCTGTACGCAGCAAGAATCAAACAGCAGTTGAGTTAAGCCTCGTCTGCACTCTTTCGAGTCTCTTTCAGCTGGGCTGGAGCCCAAAACACAGTGCTGTTTTTTTTTCTGCGTGCTGCAGTCCCAGGATCTGATGAGATTGAATCTTTCAATTTATGTTGTGGCTCAGTTTCTGTGCTGTTTGCCCTGCTTTTGCCTCCTGTACATATCCAACCCTCCACAAAGCAACAACTATTACCCGAGTCTCTTTCAGCTGGGCTGGAGCCCAAAAAACAGTGCTGGTTTTTTTTCTGCGTGCCACAGTCCCGGGATCTGATGAGATTGAATCTTTCAATTTATTTTGTGGCTCAGTTTCTGTGATGTTTGCCCTGCTTTTGTCTCCTGTACATATCCAACCCTCCACAAAACAACAGCCATTACTGCTTTAACAATCCGGTCTAATTTCTGAACAGTTTTGCATGTCTTGGTTTTTTTGTGTGACACTGACTTATGCTTGTCTTTACCCAGAGGCCATTACTCGACTGGGTCTGTGGAAGTGTAAGGACTCCTCACCGTTATTTTCAAGAAAATATCTTTTTATAGTTATAGTTGGGGTTGGGATGCCTGGGCTCAGACTGAATGTGCCAAATGTAGGCTTGTGCTGAAGATTAAAGTTACAGATTCTTGTGTTAAGGTGCTCAGAAGCAGAGTCATGGTAGGGTTTGGGCAAGGAAGATCACTGCTCTTACTGAGGAGGCATTTCATAATTTCCAGATTTTTCATTATTTAATGAAACTTTATGGAATTAGGTGGGGTTAGGGTTTTTGGAAAGATTGGAGCTTTCCATTTTGGGGTTAATCTACACAGTACTGACAGAGTGAGGATAGGGCAAGTGATGTTCGTTGTTTGGGAAAAATTCTGAATATTTCTCATGGTCCAGGTCAAGGAAGGGTTTGTCTTATCTGTGCTATTATTATGTTCTCTTCAGATTAAATCTGCGTGTCCATGGCCAAAGAATTTTTGTGTTACTGCTATAACTATATTAAAAAAGGCAAGAGCTATAACTCTATTAAAAAAGGCAATAGCAGGTTAAACTGAGAAGTAGTATACATAGAATGGCTTTGATGTTAGGCACAGAATGGTTAATGTCCCTTCCCTGATTTCTTTGCCAGATAAAACTCCCACCACTTCAGTGTTGCCACCAATAAATTTTGTTTTGTTGGTTTTTTTCCCCTCCTTTTACTGCTGATTCATTGAGATTAAGCATTTGTTAAACTGCGCTTTTTAGATTTCTGTTTATTCTGTTTCTATGGTTGGTGCTCAGGGGGTTTCTTGAAAAAGTCCACACTTGTGTCCACCAATCCAAGACTTCTTGGATATTAGAACAGAAAAGCAAGAGGCTGTAGAAAAAAGTGGGTTTGGGATGAGGGAGAGATCGCAGAAATATGGTCTGGTCATCTTTAACTGTTTTCAGAGCCTGTTTTCAGGTGGTCACACTAACACAAGGCTGCTTGCACACTTCCTTAAGGGCTCAAGGGACTCCCTCATTTTCTCTTTGTTTTACATATGCCCACAGGATCTCTGAAGTAGGAGATCTTTCCATTTATTAGACCACTGACAGGGTACAGGTAGTACAAAAGTATTAGTGCCAAGTCCTGTGCTTGGGTCACAACAACCCCACGCAATGCTACAGGTTTGGACAAGAGTGGCTGGAAAGCTGCTTGGCAGAGAGAGGTCTGGAGGTGTTGGTCAACATGAATATGAGATGAATATGAGCCAACAGTGTGCCCAGGTAGCCAAGAAGGCCAACAGCATCCTGGCTTGTATCAGAAATAGTGTGGCCAGCAGGAGTAGGGAAGTGATTGTCCCGGTGTACTTGGCACTGGTGAGGCTACGTCTTGGCTATCATGTTCAGTTTTGGTCCCCACACGACAAGAAAGACATTGAGGTGCTGGAGTGTGTTCAGAGAAGGGTAATGAAGCTGGTAGAGGAACTAGAGCGCAAGGCTTATAAGTAATGGCTGAGAGAACTGGCGTTGTTTAGCCTGGAGAAGAGGCGGCTGAGGGGAGACCATATTGCTCTCTACATCTACCTGAAAGAAGGTTGTAGCGAGGTGGGTGTCGGTCTCTTCTCCCAACAAGCGATAGGATCAGAGGTGGTGGCCCCAAGTTGTGCCAGGGGTGGGTTAGATTGGATAGTAGGAAAAACTTCTTTACCAAAAGAGTTGCCAAACATTGGAACAGTCTGCCCAGGGAAGTGTTTGAGTCACCATCCCTGGAAGCATTTAAGATGTGGAGATATGATGCTTAGGGATGTGGTTTAGTGGTGGACTTGGCAGTGTTAGGTTAATGGTTGGACTGATGATCTTAAAGGTCCCTTGCAATCTAAATGATTCTATGATGAAGCTTATTCTCCCTGTTGCTGCCCTTGACGTCACCTAATCCTTTGAATCTCACCACTTCTGCAGGCCTACAGCACTTACAAGCTGATTTGGACTAATAGTCACAGTAATGTGGTTACCTCATTTATTCTAGGTTGAAAGTGCAACTGGGGGAAGTTGTTACCTGATGGGGAGTAACTTGTTGGTGTATAAAAGTCCTTCAATGCATTTGGATTAGGAAACTTTCTGACATGCTTTCTTCAATGAACTGGTAGTGGCTGAAGTTGTACTTTCATGCAGTCCAAACCCAGCTGTGTGTTCTGCTGCCAGACATTTAACCAAGTCCAAGAATTCGGTAGTTTACTATTCCATACGTAGTTTCTTCTGAATACCACTGCTGGTATGATTGTCATATAAAATAACTGAGGTGGGTGTATTTGATCTTCTCAGATACTCACTGGTTGCTGATTAGTGTGCTTGTATAACACAGACTACAGAATAGGTTCTGATGGCCTTTCCTTGTTAGGAGGTCACGTAATCTTTCAGTCTAATGAAACTATTTGGGTATACTGAATAAGAGAAAAATCGATTTCTGAGGTATTGATTGGAACAGAATTCAAAAGGTCCAGTATAATGCTTGGTCTTGAAGCTTAATACTCTGTTCTGCTAGGTATTAAGCATTAGACTTGGATGCTTATCACGGATCACAACATAGAGAATAAAATAATGTTTTAGGCAAGAATAGCTGGCTCTCTCCATTTAGGAGCATTCAGGGATGAAATGGATCTAGTTTCATCAATGTTCAACACTTGCTAACATAATTTTAAATTAAAGTACAAATTCTATGTAGGTCCTTGATGCATGAATTGCTGGCTAGAGCTGTGACAGTGGCCAGTTTGCAGAAAGGGTTAATTGCAGCCCTAGGAGTTTATAATCTCACTGAGAAAAAGACTTGACAAGTGTTTTCAGAAGAGAGGAAGATATGATTTTCAGAACTGCATATACCAACTTTCTGTACATCTTGATGGTTTGATGTGATTGCTGCATGTTGACTTCATTGGGAAGTTGAGAGTAATTGCTGCCATTATTTAATTGATGCTATGAAACTATAACAACAGGGAAAAAAGTATATGCAGTAGCTTCACTGCTGTTAGAATCATAATGCTACAGTTTCATAGCATTTCATACACTGATAATTCACCAGTTTTACCTGAAGGGTGGACCTTAGCACAGACAGGAAAAGCATAGTAGACTATAGACAGACAGAGAAAGAGGAAAACCTGACTGTGCTTTATATTTCAGTCTTAGTGTATTTAAATCGTGAACCCAAACTATTGTCCACATTCTGTGATGAAAGATTTTTGAGAGATTTCTTTGGATTCACTGAATATTTAGTAGTGTTGTCATTACTGCTTCTCTTTTCAGAGTTATAATTGTGTTTATGGAATGAAATGCACATTTCTTTCGCCATCCCCCTGTTCTACTTAATGATATTATGTAAAAGTGTTGACCTATTTCTTGTATTGGATACGGAATGTACATCTCTAGAAGGTCTCCCATAGTTGTCCTTGCAAACATCACATTTGTTTTCTTCCCCACTAGTCGGGCTTATGTGAAAAGACAACTTGGGAGACGGAAAGGTGTGGTGAATCTTTCTGCATAGAGCAATTAGAGCAAAAAGAAAGGAGGAAGAGAGTAGACAGATGCCAGCAAGATACATTGTCTGGATGGAGTGTAACATAGTCAGGCTGAAGGTACTGGGCACTGCATGGAATCAATTAAACTTCAGTCCTGAATCTTTAAAATTCTGTTTATCCTGCAACGAGAAAAGGTCTCTCTCTTTACTGGAAGTTAGAATTATTCAATGGGAATAAAACTTTTATGGCAAAAATTAGTCCCTGAGGAAGAGTGGAATTATAGGAACATAGAGACTTGCCTGCCAGTCTTGTCTCAGTGGGAATGACACCTTGTAGAACCAGCATTTGTTCATTCCTGAGTGTGTATTAAAGTGATTTCTTTGGACGCTTGTGGTGATGCAACTCTCAGACTGCAGCCAAATTGTCTCACACGGTGGAAGCTATTTGAATTGAAATAATTAGAAAAGTTCTGTTAGAAACATGTTGCTCTCAAAGATCTGCTATGGCAGCAAAAGGCATTTCATTCCTCAGGACCACAGAAAGGTATTTACTTTAAAATCAGTTGGCAAACTGGATTTAACGAATGCCAAATAAACATGGAATTAATAAAAACGAATGCATATACAGAATAGTCTTAATTTATGATACTCATTGCATTAGCACTTTTAAATGTCATTGAATTTTATAATGTGTAACGTTTGAATGCATGCACGCCCTGAGATTGCAAGCAGCTTAACACTACTGCAAAATATGACAGGCTGATAACAATAAAAGAAATCAGCAGTTTTATTGCTTTGTTTAGATTCTGAAAATCAGAGATGAGGAACATGATAACCGTGTTCACAGACTTTATTGGTAAATTCTTCATCTGCATAACTGTGTCTCAGTTAATGACAGCCAAATGGTTCGATGCTGAAGTGAGGGTGCTTCAGAAAAGACTCTATACTGAGAGGTTTATTTTTCTTTCAGGGAAGATGGTATAAATATAAATCATATTAATCTACTGATGATAAAAAATTTAAATGCCACCAGTGCTAGCAAGATTTTTAAGGTAGGTTGTCCTGAATATAACTGGCAGCCATCACCTCTGGCATGCTTGTGGCTGCTGCTGAGGTGGCATACTGAAATCAGTGATAAGGTTCAGTTTTTAATCCACGGTGTGCCTATGGGGCTGTCTTTCCCTCAAGGTATACTGCATTTTCAGAGTATTTAAAAAGCTAATTAGGAGAAAGAGGTATGCTGAGCTTCATGCTTCACCATTTTAAAATCCCAACTCCTCCTACAATAAATATCAGTAGGCAAAACAGTATGGTTTGTGTTGAGCAGACTTCTTTGTTAAATACTGGGTATATGCCTTTGCCTTTAGATGGACTGTAAATGGAATTTATGTTTGTCCTGCTTTGATAGAAATGTATTTTGGTTTACTGGTTTGTCGAATTACCATTGATTAAATAATTAACACATGTGATTTCACCTGAAAGTCAGAGAAATAGAACTTTGTATTTTATATCTTCCATATAAGCTCAGATGATCTGAGAAATCGGTGTCACTTCAGTGAGCTGCTTTCCTTAAATCCTGTGTGGACCAGAGGTCATTAACTGTGATCCTTTGGCTAGCCATCCCACAGCAGCTCTCAAATGCTTATTCCACATTCAGGGCCAAATTCAGTTTTTAGTAGAAATAGTTGCAGTTCTGTGCACTGTAGAAGAGTTTAATCAGGTTTGGGATGCCAGATTTAAAGTCTGTATTCCTCAGTCATTTTCATAGATGTTTTAACTGTATCCAAATCTGTCATTTGTGTTGTTTGGAAACGTTGTTTTAAAGTAGTGGTAATTTTTTTGAGTGCCTGATTCTCACCATAGGGCCTGGAAATGAAATGACAGGAAAAAAACTGGGTTTATGAGACATCTCTAGCAACTGAACTATATTTTCTAGAAATAAACTTGTAATTGTAGTGAGTAAAATATGAAAATATTAGCTTTAGTGTTTAGCATTAGGTTTGATGGGAAAATAAACATAGAAATGTTGCGACTCTGTGGAATTGTCATCCCAGAGTCAAAACTTGAAATGTGAGTTGCAGGAGTGTTACTAGTTTGAGCTGAGATACTGAACTTCACAAATAGGCTGTAAAAGTATAAAATGTTCTTTGCAAGTAGGACTAGCTTCCAGCATTTCAAAAATAGTTATACTTGGCAATTGTTTGATTTTAATTTTTTTGCACAGTCGGGCATAAGTGTGGGGCTATATATGCTTGTGATGACTAAAATGAATTTTATCAAAATGAACACATTTTCAAGTCAGATCCTTGGAATACCAGATATGAGAGGTAGCAGCAAAAACAATACACTTATACTTCTGGCTGCCCCCAGCAGGCATGTGACAATGGCTCAAAATGGAGTGTGAAGTGTTTTGGAGTGAAAAGACTAAGGGCTGAAAGCACAAACATGAGGGATCCAAACTCTGAGGGAGGAGAACTGAGAAGTGAAGGCTGTAGGGTAGAGGATGCATTGGGAGACAGGGTGGGAAATACAGGGATTACTTGAGAGCAACATTTCCTTGGCATTTGGAAAGGTGGACTCTTGAAGATGACTGCCCAGTGCCCCATAGGACAGCTGGGTGCCCATCCATCCTCCTCTGTCCTCTGCAGTGCAAGACTGCTGGGTATGTCCTTCTTTCTGTCCATAGCCCTCCCAGGGCTGTTTTTTACCCTCTCACAATTCCCAGGTCTCACAGAATCACAGAATGGCAGGGGTTGGAAGGGCCTCTGAAGATCGTCTAGTCCAACACCCCTGCTAAAGTGGGAGCATTCACAGAATCACAGAACGTTAGGGATTGGAAGGGACCTCAAAAGCTCATCCAGTCCAATCCCCCTGCCAGAGCAGGAACACCCAGATGAGGTTACACAGGAAGGCGTCCAGGTGGGTTTTGAATGTCTGCAGAGAAGGAGACTCCACAACCTCTCTGGGCAGCCTGGGCCAGTGCTCTGTCACCCTCACTGAGAAGAAGTTTCTTCTCAAATTTAAGTGGAACCTCCTGTGTTCCAGTTTGTGCCCATTACCCCTTGTCTTATCATTGTTTGTCACCGAGAAGAGCCTGGCTCCATCCTCGTGACACTCACCCTTTAAATATTTCTAAACATGAACGAGGCCTCCCCTCAGTCTCCTCTTCTGCAAACTAAAGAGCCCCAGCTCCCTCAGCCGCTTCTCATAAGGGAGATGCTCCACTCCCTTGTTATTCTTTGTAGCCCTACGCTGGACTCTCTCCAGCAGTTCCTGTCCTTCTTGAACTGAGGGGCCCAGAACTGGACGCAATATTCCAGATGCGGTCTCAGTTTTGTTATAGTGTAAATATCTGCCAGACTGGACCCTTACAAAGCAGCAGCATCCCAGGAGGTGCTGGAAGCCACACTAGTGCTTAGTTATGGAAAGTTCTCTTTTGGAACAGCTGCACACTGTGTTTACAAGAAGGATGACTCTTGACTTTGCTGAAGCCTGTAGTTAAATCAGAGATCCAAATAATTGCTGGAAGTATAAAGCCATTGTGAATCCCATCTCCAAAGCATACGGTTCCCTTATGGAACGTGGAGAATGAATTTGTAAGCAGTGTTAAGTGAGAGAGGTGCACCACACAGAGGCGTGACGTGTGGCAGGAGTGTGAAGCTGTGACATATCTGGTTCCATCTTTTTGGCTTTTCACCACAAGACTGATCAAACAGTCCTGTGAGCATGCACCAGGTGGTGTACCCTGGTCTGTCAGTAGCACACTCTGGCCCCACGGCACCTTCTTTGTCACCCCCCGTCAGTGTGAGGGATGAAACACTGCCCTACCTAACCTATTCTGGTGTCTGGTAGTCGGGTCTGGAAGAGGGAGGTATGGGCTGAAACTATGTCAGGCTGAGTTGTGTGATACCCTGAGACATGTATCGAATCTCTGGAGTGAGGGGGAGAGTTGGATGCAAGCTGCGGTTGTTACTTTCTAGTAGCTACCTCTTGATAGCTGTTCTTTTTCTGTATTACGTTTCTGAATTGCCCTCTAGGAGCTAGCTGTCTCTCCCTATTGATTATATATAGGGAATGTAGAGTGCTATCACTAGATGACATCTAATTTTGTGCATTGAGGTTACTTGGAGAAATTCATGTGGTGTCTGGATCCAGCCTGAAATTTCCTGTCTGCAGTTCAGAAGGGATACTGCTTTTAAGGATGAATTCTGTTGTGCCTCCACTCAGTAGAAATTCTTTGTTTAAACCCTCTAGCTGCTTTGAAAACTAGTTTGAAAATGCTGAAAATTGAAGGGGATTGACAAGTTATACATGGTATTTGGCACAAGTATTTAGAAGGGGATTTCACTGTTTGGTACATAGTGAACATCAATGTCAGCAGGAGGTGGAGTGTTTTCTAATGATCTGCTTTTGTCTCAGATAGTAGCATTGAGATGTGGTCAGAAATTCCAGGAGATATACACGTCATTGTCTTGTCTCTTTGCTTCTCGTGTTGTGTTAAGTAACATCTTGAATTGAAGGGAAAGGAAAGAGAAGAAGAGGCACATCTTTGAAATAGCTACGGTACATAGGAAATATTAGCTGTGGAGCTGTAGTCCTGGCTGATTTCTGTTTGCCTCGTACTGGGGGAAGTAAAGGAGTCAGAATAATGAGATACACTTCAAGCAACTTAGTGGTCTCCATCCCACAATCTTTGGCATTCCCCACAATGGTAACTGGAGGGGTGAAGAGAAGGGGAGACACCAAAAATTAACAGTTCTTGAGCATGGGAGTTGGCCAAATTCTTTGTCACAAGATAATTATCTGGCTAAAGTAGCATTTGTTTTGCCTGTGAATTGTTCCTGAACAAGCATTCCTCTTCACTTATATATTATTCACAGTTGTTGAAATATTTTTTGAACAAATATTAGCCCACAGGGATAAACTGTTTGCTTGAATTATTTGCAATTTATTGTTCATGGTGTGCAGCTGGTCACCTAGGTCAGAGCATTGTTTCTACTTTTAGATTCGGTGATTAAAGAGCAATGAATTACGTTCTGCTAGCAGTAAGACACATTTTTTTTCACCACCGCTGTGGATTTGTACTAAGAGGTGGATACCACCTCTGGCTCAAGAAGCCCCAAGCTCAAGAAGCTATGCTGTGTATTGCCAATAGGTGGGAGCACATAATTGAGAAAGTATCAGTGTGCATTTTTTCTGTCCTGCATACTTTTCCTAACCATTCCTGGCTGATCACGGTTAGAGGTAGGATACTGAGCAGTAAGGACCTGTGATAAACATGTTTTTGTATTTGTATGAAATCCCAAACACTTGTGTATATACCTTTTTTGATGTGGTTGAGTTCAGCGTAACACTAAATTAACTGGGACAGATCTTTCGAGGACCATCTGAAAAAACTTTGCACATGAGCACAAACATCATATGTGGGGTCATTTTTCTGGGTTGTTTTTGTATTAGGTAGA
>NW_010206306.1:0-640 GCF_000695765.1 Mesitornis unicolor | reverse complement strand
GAACCTATGGCAAAGATTATTTTTGCCCACTTTACCATTGGAAACTAAGTGAATGGTTCTTATTGAACCTGTACTGTATTCTTAAGCGGGACAAAGTCATATGAAAATTCAGTGAACTGGAAGTCTGGGTAACAGGGAGTAATAAACATATTTTGTATTTTTTAATGATTTCTCAGTATAATTTGGAGTAGCTGAATGGGATGCAAGAAATTTAGTAACAATGACATACGAGAGATTTGGCATCTATTCATTTAAATCTTTCCTTTCATATTTATTGTGTAAGAGCATTCCTTCTTCTTGTTAAAGACTTCCTTAAAATTGTCTATTCCTGCACTCCATTATAAATGCAGTATAGGTCCTATACAGAAATAGCAAACTACATTGCATGGCATTAGATTTTCCATTGTTGTTTAAAATTGAGAGGAAAAATGGGATGAGAGATAGTAAAAATAAAATGTCATTTTAATGGTACATTTAAATTGTTTATCTATTCATATATATGATAAATAATTGGTTACTGCATAAAGTATTTTTTATATGCTACTATTTACATTTTGTAGTGTACTCTTGCAGGCAATGTTATTAACACAACTCTAGCTGCTATTATTGAGTGTTGTAAAGCCATCTTTTACTGGTTATA
>NW_010206305.1:0-1533 GCF_000695765.1 Mesitornis unicolor | reverse complement strand
GTGTGTGTGTGTGTATTATATATATATATATTAAGCTATATATTTTGAATTATCCAGAAATATAAGCTTTTGGCTTAAGATTAATTAAAGTGTCTAAAGACATTTTACTCTCCAGATACCAGCATAGGAAGGACTCTTCACACATAGGAAGGACTCTTTACACACACCTACTGCATGTACCTACCCTCTAAGGACAATGTAGTTAATTAGATACTTCAGCTGACTTTTACTAGGTGTGAGAAAACTGTGAAAAAATAAACCGAAATCATGTATAATGCTGGGTGTTATTGAATGTACTTCATGGCCCCAGCAAAATGCAGCTGAAACTGGATGCAAAGACCATAAAGAGCTGAGAGGAGATGCTCAAGTCATCAACAATGGGCATTATTTATAAAAACTGATTCCCGTCAGGTGTTTTCAAAGGAGTAGTGCTCAGACACCCTGGAGTAAGAGAAAAGTCGATTTGCAAAGTGTTTATTGACTCCTTTAACCTGGAGCTTGGAGATCTATATTCAGTTTTTCAATTCACTCTTGACTTTGTGTGCAACTTTCTGTAAATCATTTAGTTTCGGTGTGTCCTATGGCTCCCATTCTTTAAAATCAGAAAAAAGTGTAGCTTTATTTTATGGTGACCGAGTTCAGAATTTCTAAATCATTTAGCCTCTACATCAGTGAAGACCAGAGATGATGAACATGCAGAATGAGAAGTAGTTGCAGGGTATATTTAAAGGGTGAGTGTCACGAGGATGGAGCCAGGCTCTTCTCGGTGACAAACAATGATAGGACAAGGGGTAATGGGCACAAGCTGGAACACAGGAGGTTCCACTGAAATTGGAGAAGAAACTTCTTCTCAGTGAGGGTGCCAGAGCACTGGCCCAGGCTGCCCAGAGAGGTTGTGGAGTCTCCTTCTCTGCAGACATTCAAAACCCGCCTGGACGCCTTCCTGTGTAACCTCATCTGGGTGTTCCTGCTCCGGCAGGGGGATTGGACTGGGTGAGCTTTTGAGGTCCCTTCCAGTCCCTAACGGTCTGGGATTCTGTGATTCTGTGTGATACAGAGAAAGCAGGCTTCATCCCACCTAACTTTAGAAGTCTGCAATACTTTAACTTACAACCCGATGTTACGTTTTTTATTTGGTGAGGCAAAATAAGCAATTTAGAGCCCAGTTCACCTCACCTGTATAAGGTTTTATGTGAAAGACACAGCATCCTGAATGTGCTTAATTTTCCATCTGACATAAAGTGCAACTTTAAGTGTTCAGCTGTTACATAGACACCAATATCAGAGATGTCCTGGTTTGGCCGGGTCACTGCCACACATTGTGTACCTGTGCTTTGAGCCTTGATACATCACTTTCACATAGCAAATAAATATAGAATAAAATAAAAATTGGTAAGCAATACTGTGAGATGAAAGAAGACTAACAGTTATTAAACACCAATGTGAAATAAAATGGTTTTGCATTGCAATATAGAAAATTATAAAATATTATATGATATAATGTAATGTGATATATGATATATTATAATAATA
>NW_010206304.1:5978-15625 GCF_000695765.1 Mesitornis unicolor | reverse complement strand
AGTGCAGCCATCCAGCCAGTTCTTTATCCAGCGAGTGGTCCATCTGTTGTAATAGAAAGAAGAGTTTTATTGATTAAAGTAGTAAAAGTAGTTAAAGTAGATATTCATTTAAACTGCAAAGTAGGTATTTACTTAGACTGTGAAGTTAAAATTGAAAACATATGTGCATGAGTGCTTAGAGAAGGTATGTACCAGGGAGTGCCGGAGGAGAGAGGAGCATCTGGGATGGTAAAAGAATGCTGATGGCATTCCGAGTACAAGAGGAGAAGCTGTACTCCTGGTACCGTGGTCTCGCACCAAACCTAGGATGTATGTGATAAGGAAAAGGTTAGGTAATAACTCTTCTTTTCTCACTTTTGCATGCCAAAAAATTAAGTGGAGATGGGCGTTATAGTAGATCAATACCTTGTATGGGATATTGTGGTAGTGGGGAACCAATCATGGTAAAGGGCAAATTAAAAAGCGGACATTTTATGCATACTTGTATAATCTTGTGAAATCGCTTTGTTAAAGATGTATAAATGAGCTGTGAAAATGTATGGGTTTTGGAGCACAATTAGAAGAGTGATCCTCTGTGCTCGCCAGCACTGCAAATAAAAAAGTGCCTGCTTATCTGCAACTGCATAGATAAGTTTTTCTCTTGTATTTGCGACCCCGTCAACACATCTATCAAATCTGTATTTCTCCAGTTTAGTGACCAGGATGTCATGTGGGACAGTGTTGAACACTTTGCACAAGTCCAGGTAGATGATGTCAGTTGCTCTTCCCTTATCCACTGAAGCTGTAACTCCATCATAAAAGGCCACCAAATTTTCCTGACATGATTTGCCCTTGGTAAAGCCGTGTTGGTTACCACCAATCAGCACATCATTTTTCATCTGACTTAGGAGAGCCTTCAGGAGAATCTGCTCCATGATCTTGCCAGGCACAGAGGTGACACTGGCCAATAATTCCCCACGTCTTCCTTTTTTTTCCTTTTTGTAAAAGAGGGTTATGTTTCCCCTTTTCCAGTCAGCAAGAACTTCACCAGACTACCAAGACCTTTCAAATATGATGGATATTGGATTGACAGCTTCATTCGCCAGTTGTCTCAGGACCCATGGATGGATCTCATTGTGTCTCATGGACTTGTGTACCTTCAGGTTCTTTAGATGATCTCAGACCTCATCTTCAATTACAGTCGATGGATCTTCCTTCTTCCAGTCCCTACATTTGCCTTCTGTAACTTGGGAGGTGTGGCTAAAGCCCTTGCCAGTGAAGACCAAGGCAAAGAAGTGGTTGAGCACTTCACCTTTCTCTGTATTGCTTATGACCAGGTCTCCAATTTCCTTCCAGAGGTGGTCCACATCCTCCCTAACCTTCCTTTTATCATGGATGTACCTGTAGAAATTATTCTTGTTCCCCTTTATGTCCCTGGCCAGATTTAATTCCTCTGTCAGTAGTTTGTTCATAGAAAGAATCACTAGTAGGTAACTGAGGAAAAGACACCTACAGAAAATGTTTCACAGAAGCTAAGCTAGGTTATTGTTTTGTTTCATGAACTGCAAGTGCTGCAGAGAAAGCCTCATAAATCTAGAATTAATCTTCATCAGTTTCCTTCTTGAGTACCCCAGTTAAGCAGAGGCAAAGTAAACACTGAAATCCCATGAGTAATTGCTTCTCTCTTATGCAATCTTACATGGAACTGCTTTTCAGTGACCATCTAAGAAGTAATCGCGTCAGTAACTCCCACCACTTGTGTTATATTTTTTCAACTAAATCATAGAGAAGAGTTGTCTTCCCTAATCAGTCCATGAATGGGACCACAAGCACTGCTGAAGCGGTGTGAGGGTAAGAGGAGAAGGAAGTTTTCCACCATTATTCTTCTTTAGAAATTTTTATAGGGTAATCACCTCCTTCCAAGGAGGAATTAATCCACTGACATTTCAGCATCTACAGCATACATATGAACGACAGTGAGCAACACATATAGGTTTCTGAGCCGCTTGTTGACATACACTTGTAGAGTCAAGGAATAGACACGGCTATGGAATGATCCATCTGATCTGTTTCAGACCTTTTCCTGTCAGAGAGCAGTATTAACTGGAAATGCTTGCATATATATATATTCCCCAGAAAGAAGACAACCTTAGTATATTGTATATTAGATAACTAAACTGATGGCTATATAAATTTCAGTGGGTGAATTCCAGCTTCTCAGTATAGTCTTCTGCTGTTAGGATAGCTCATGTATTTACTCCAGTGCAAGGGACAAAGAAATTGAAGCCTTGTATTTGACTTAGCAGAAGCACTATCACACTCTTGCAATTGCTTATTTAGGGATTTGACTGATGTGCGAGATGAACAACTCGAAATTTGAGGCACTCTGAAATCTCCCGTTTTACAGGCAGAACTAATACTGGCCATGTCAGGAATGCTTGTAGTACAGAGACAAATTTGTTAATAATCCATCTCGTGCTGACCAAAAAAAAGACAAAATTCTGCAGTTCATGTTCTTGTTTAGTGACACTTTTTTTTTTAGGGCTAAATGACAAAATTATGCTTCTGCTTCTCCTTAGACCTGTGGAATTTCTTATGACAGTAAAAGCTAACAGTAATATGATCACAAAGTTATATGAGTTTGCACGTTACAGATCTTCAGTCACAGTTTATATTACCACTTCTGAAGCTACAAAAGGTTTAAAATGAACAATATCTGGATTGGTGTTTCAGTGTCAATGGATTGTTTTATGAAAATGAATGTTCTTCCATCTCTGAAAACTTATGTACTTATATACTTATTACTTACTATAACAGTATATAATTCTGGTGAGGGGGGAAGTGGTAGTTTTTTCTTTGCTTTTAATATTAAATAAAATATTGCACTAATGGAACTTTAAAACAAGATGAAAAAGCATTTCTTCTTAGACTAGGGGATGGTAAGGTTAAAGGATAGAAATGTGCATTTTCTAGTTTGAAAGGGTTGGGGTTTTTTTCAGTTTTGAGTTGTAGAAATCGAAAATTATATGTGAAAACTAGCTCATGAAAATTTTTAAAAGAGGTGGATACATCGAGAAGTGGAAAAACGGGATGGAAGGGGAAGAGATGGAGAGAGAAATACATTCTTCCAAAACACGATTCATCTTCCCCGAGAGCTTTATTTAAAATAACACATACTGCTCTCTGGAAATACCTGTTTTGTTTGGTGAATATCTTGAGACTTTCTATACTGGGAAAATATAGTGGAGACCAAGCTGATCTTCACAGACAGGACAGGAATGTTCTGGCTTCACAGAAATAAACTCAGTTGCCTAATTCATGCAGATGCATCCTGGCTATCCAGTTCCCTCTGCAAGTTAAAAAGAACTGTGCCTCCAGCTGTCATATGGGCCTTAAACATCCACGGATTTCAGTAATAATCTAGGCCACTGCTTATGAACCAGATACCAAAATGTCTTATTGAATTTGTTCTTATATTTTCAAAATGGTATACAATGTGAATGTAATAATGTTCTTCCTTTTCTCCCTCATCAGGTTTTCCCTTTTTTATCATTATCATTCTTCCTTTCTTCTTTTCAACCTGTTATATTTTCTTTTCTTCGTTGGCAGTTCTCACTATTTCTTTAATTTTTAAAATATTACATATTTTTTTCTCTATTATTGTCTTTAATTTTTCTTTCAAGCTTGATGCTGTATCCTTTGCCATGAAGCCGAAAAACAGCACAAAGTTCCAGGAATTTATCCTCCTTGGATTTCCAACTATCATCGAACTTCAGATGTTGCTATCTGTGATATTCCTGGTGGCCTACATGCTGACCATATTGGAAAATATACTCATAATTATCTTGATAAAGATGAACCATCAACTTCACAAACCCATGTATTTCTTTCTCAGCAACCTTTCCTTCCTGGAGGTTTGTTACATCTCAGTCACTGTCCCCAGACTGCTAATGAGTTTTCTTGTTGAAAGCAAGAATATACCTTTTGGAGGCTGTGTGACCCAGCTTTACTTCTTCAGCTCCCTTATTTGTACTGAGTGTGTCCTCCTTGCAGTCACAGCTTATGATTGTTACGTGGCCATCTGCATTCCCCTGCGCTCTCCAGTCATCATGAGCCACCAACACTGCATGCAATTAACCGCATGCTCCTGGCTCATTGGCTTCTTGGCCTCCATGCTGAAAGTAGTTTTCATCTCTCAACTGTCTTTTTGTGGTTCCAATGTCACCAACCACTTCTTCTATGACAGCAGCCCTTTGCTGAACATATCATGTGCTGACGTGACAATGGCTGAAATAGTGGATTTCATCCCGGCCTTGTTTATCTTGCTGACTCCTCTCTCTGTCACAATTATCTCCTATATATGCATCATCAGCACGATCCTGCATATGCCCACGGTTCAGGGCAGGAAGAAAGCCTTCTCCACCTGTGTTTCTCACCTCACTGTAGTAATTATCTTCTTTTCAGCCACTCTATTCATGTATGCCTGGCCCAAGAGAATCCACAGTTTTGACTTAAACAAACTGGTGTCAATTGTGTACGCTGTTGTAACTCCTATGCTAAACCCCTTCATTTACTCTCTGAGGAACCAGGAAGTTAAAGGCGCTTTGAAAAAAATCTTTAGTGTTAGACAGAGTGCCCTCAAGGTCTCTCAATCCATTGCTGTCCACCTTTAATATAGCTCCTTATAAACAGAGTGTAAATGTGAGAGCTAGAAGGAGTTTTAAGATTTACATTGCCCTTGGTCAGAACCGCAACCATCATAATGCCGGTAACTCAAGAAACTGAGCCATACATATGGCCACTTATCCTCAACAAGAAATCACCTTTATACCTATTACCTTCAAATGATCTTTCTTTTCTGATGAAGGCTTATGCACAATGAAGTTACTGATTTGACTCACTGGCACTTCGGGGAACAAAAAGACATGTCTAGAATATCATACATCCATGGCTTTGAGAACACAATTGAAATGTTCTGTTAACAGCATGTGATCCAATTCCAGGCAAAATCTGACAGCTAAGTTGAGAGGTATGTGCCTAACTATATACCTAGCTGTATACTTTGGGTATTCTGCCCGATCTACGAAAGTGATGATGACAGTAAGACTCTCTTCTACAGTTCCTGTACTGTACCTGCCCCAAAAGGGCAGGTCTCTGGCACTCCACAGTATTTCATATTCTACAAGAAGACTGTCCTTGGGAACTTGAATCAGTCCTGAGAGTGAATAACAGCAGAAGGAAAGAAAGTGTTCACAGTGCAATGGGAGAAGCCCAACTTCTAAAGTAAGATTGAAATAAACACTCCAGATTAATTGAAGACTTTAAATCCTGGTCACTGTAAATAAAATAACTCTTTTATTTCCATTTTCCAAGACAGCAGCTTCTGTTCTTACAAATTCTGCTGAAATCACTGTGTATGAGTTTGAATATTAATGAACATACAGTTGTTTGGGAACTTTCTGTGTATTGTGAGTTAGTGGCTGCGTCTCTTCTGCCTTTCTCAACATCTGCACTACTAAATTAGTTTAGTCTATGAACTGCTCTGTGGCCATTTTGCTCAACATGTCACAGTGTCAGACACAGATAAATGCTTATGGCTAGGTTTCTTTTGACCAGGCTGGCCATGCCAATGAGCAATCCCTTGATCATGACCTACTCCAAAGGCTTTGCATCTGTTCACACTGGCCTTACAGTGAGCTTGTGTCATATCTACCAGTGCTATAAAGTGCCCTGGATACGCTGAGGTGCTCAAATAATAATAGGCATCTCTCCTGGACAGTGAATAGGTATCTAAACAATATTAAAAGTGCTTATTGGGATGGCTGGTTAAGGGATTGGGAGGACAAGTAGTGTTCTCCTCCATCCCACCACTTGCAGGGAATTCTGAGGTGATAAACAGGATGAACAAACAGATCAATGCCTGGCTCTGAGACTGGTGCCACAGGCAGGACTTTGGGTTTTTCAATCACAGATTAATTTAGAGTTCACCAGGTATGGTGGCAACTGATGGGGTATATCTATCTCAAAGTGGGAAAAGAATCCTGGGACAAGAGTTAGCAGGGCTCACAAAAAGAGCTTTAAACTGGTTTTGAAGGCCCCGTGCTGCGTTACTGGAAAAAGCACATCTGCCCTTGACGGCACCATCCCTGCAGCTTGGGGCCACTAAATGGGCTACCACCTAAGGTAGCCTTCAAGCCCAAATCCCCACTGCCTTAAACTGGAGCCCAGTGGCAGCCCAGTGGGACCTGTGCTGGGTTGAGATGGGGATTTGCCGTGAGGGGACTCACCCCGTGCGCACAGACCACTGATCTGGGACGTGAAGCCCCTCCAAGGGGCTTTGGGTGAGGAAACCAGCATCTGGCCTGCAGCAGGTTGGCAGGAGCGAGGGCATCTCCTACATTGGATGCCACCTCGTTAACCTGAACGAATGCAACACCGTCCTCCAAGAGGGAGCTGGGTTTTTGGCCAAGCCCCGGTGTACCTGCGCAGATGAAGCTTTGTGAGTCCAGGCCCTTCTCCACCGGGACGGCCACCAGGTATTGCAGCAGGAAGCCATTTTCCTTCACAATGTTCTTCAGGACCACCTGGGAGTGCCCGTCCAAGCTGCCCCCCAGTGTCAGCGCCTCCTCTGCGCTCTCCAGGTAGGACATGAGCAGCGCTCACACCAGCTCCCACCACGAGGCCGCCTCTTGGGCGCTCTCCGCCTGCAGCTTCAGGACGGCTTTGGAGGTGATCACCTTGAAGAAGGCTGGTCCCCCCAGGCTGGTGTCTGGGAGGATGTCCTGGATGGTCTCTGTTGCTTAAAATTTTATCCTTGTTTCGGATTTTAAAGCACTTTAAAGTTTCTAAGGAGAGGGAAAAAACGAAGGGGACCCAGGTTTTGTCTACGTCCACGTACAGAACGGCCCCTTTTATTGCATCCAGCTCAGGTTCGTGAGTTAGAGTCCAGTCAAAGCTGTTTGTGGGCACATTGCTGTACTGGAGGAGAGCAGCGGAGTCGCCGTGGACGGGCTGCCCTTCGCCACCATCTTCTGGATACTCCAGAGTCTCCCACTCCTCCTTCTCCAGCTGGGGCTGGCACTTGCGCAGCGCCTCACGGATCCTGTCCAGCCAGTCCTCAGCCTCGTCGCGAGAAGGAGCTCGGAGGTAGAGCTTCCTCCCCAGGCAAACCAGCTTGAAGCAGCTGTCCGAGTGCGTCAGCACCAGTGACTCGCAGCGCAGCAGGGAATGGTTCTCGATGCAGATGTGGTCCTCATGGTCCAGGAAGAGCCACAGCTCCAGTGGCGACAGCTCGCAGGAAAACTCCTTCCATGTCCCCATGGCTCCTCTCCGCTCCAGGCTGCCCAGCCTCAGGAGCCCTCGGAAGGCATTGGAAAGACCTGGGGCAGAAGCAGAGGTATTGGTTTCCAAAAAAGTAGAGAAAGCAAAGCCAACAGATGGCTCAGAGCGAGCAACCAGAAGCATCGCAGCTTTGAGCCTGTCCTGGTGGAGCATGGGATGGGGCAGGAATTTACAGGACCTTGGTTTCTACCAACATTTGTGTCTGGAGGCTGAGAATGAGTGGGACAGCATAAAGGAAACATGTCCCGCAGAGCAGAGACATGGGGACTCAGACACCCACGTAACTCCTCTCCTCCTAAAAGATGTCCCTCCAGAGCTATCGTGGGTTCAGCTTTTTTTCTGTCCCACTGCTTCCTGGAGCTTTGAGTGCTGCCAGCAGCTCCGCAATGGCAAACTATGCTTCCCAAACTGCCCCCCGCCCAAAACTGCCCCCTTAGCCCCTCAACACCACCCAGCACAGAGAGAGGAGGGCAGCACATACCCATCTGCCTGCAGTGCACAACGCTGAAGCCTTTTTGTTCCCGCTCGGGCGAGGTTTTGGGCTTCTCGCTCTGGTAGGATGGCACTGAAAGCTGCTCCAGATTGAGAGAGCTGATCAGCCCTGGGGTCGGGCCCTCGCCAGCCCCCTCCAGCCCAAAGCCGTTGATTTTGGCTATGCTCTTGCTCCTGTCTCCCAGAGAAGGTCTGTAGAAATCATCTTCTGAGATCCAGCTCGCTCTTTTCTGTTAAAAAGAATAACAAATATATGTATTATTGAATATGTTGAGCACCCTGTGCCCCTCAAACACACCCAGCGACCCCTCTGTGTCCACAGGGGCTACTCCCATGCAGAGCGGATCCCACGCAGTGATGCTCCATTCCCATGTGGATGGCTCCCCTGCTCCCTCCCATCAGGGAACGTTCCATGGGACTGTGTTGGCAGTCAGCAAATACTGGTATTATACAATGGTGGGATTACAAAGTCCAAAATTGGTCAGTTCTCTGCCTCTAAAATCACTGAGGGGCTTGGAGAGCACCTTCCCTGTAAGATATTTGGTCTGTGAAGTGTTTCTGATAGAGGCTGAGAAGCCAGCGCTGCCATGAAAGTGTATGTGCTTGCTTGGAGCAGTGAATACATCCTTGTTCCAGGAAGGATATGGATGAAGAGAGGTACAGAGATGATGTCTAGCACGAAAGGGGAAGCAGAGACCTGCATCTTGCAAGCGGATGCTAGAAACACCAGGCCTGACCAGTGCAGAGGAAGGAAAGCTTTGTCTCTGGATACCAGGAGGAGATGAGACCCACAAGCAGAAGAAAGCTCATTAAACTGAAGGAAAACACAGCTGTTGACTTCTCTGGGTGTTTTTCCAGCTACAAGAACAGAGCGAGGTTTTGGGACAAGGTTCCCCAAACAAACACCAGGAGCTCAGTGCTGCGGCAAAAGGAAGCAGCTTCCTTACACTCAACGCATCCCTTCCAGGGCTGCATTGCACCAGGAATGGCCTCTCCACCACTCTGCCCTGCCTTCTGACAGCTTTTCATCCTGAGTAATGAACCAAATGACAGCAGAAGGTCCATCATCACCCCAAAGCGAGGAACACAAGTGGTTTGTGGTGCAGCTCCCAACGAGCAGACGGGCTCGGCTGACTCCGGGAGCAGGAACACAGGTTGCTCCGTGAGTCATGCGAAAGCAAGGGGAGAATTTCCTGTTGACGGCCGTATGTTATACATAAATTAGGTCGAACTGGCCCAAAGCCCCAAGGAAGCAGCGGAAATGAGAGAACTGGGAGCTGAAAGGGGCAGGGAACAAACAGAGAAACCGTTGAGGGGGTATGAGGTGTATCCTAACCTCATCAGCATGGAAATGATGGGAACCAGGATGGAAACGATGAGAACCAGGATGGAAATGACAGGAGCCAGGACAGAAAAGTCAGCAACAAATCAGGCAGAGGACAGGGCTGTTGAAAGAGTCTCCTAAAAGCAAAAGCAAGTGGATCATCTTGTCAGCAGCAGGGGAAATCCGCCGCTGTTTAAGCTGGCCTAAGCACCAAGGAATGCCATCCTGCTCTGGGAACAGATGTGCTGTGTGAATATTTTCCCACTGGAAATCCCACAGAAAGTAATCTGCTTTCCATCTAGTCAACCATTTTCCCTCCTCTTACATGGACCATAAACAGAGAAAAGTCCCCATGAGCAGCTCGACTCTCAGGTTGTTTTATCAGCTTGCATGCAGCCGATGGCCTGATTTGTGATTTATGCCCTCAGAGCTGCAGTTGACCCCACTGAGGCATGGACCCTGCATGCAAAGGCTCCATTTCCTACCTACGCTCATTAATGGGGTTTAATTT
>NW_010206304.1:3052-5947 GCF_000695765.1 Mesitornis unicolor | reverse complement strand
TGATGGACACCTTGTAAGGAAGGGCGAGCGCTGGGTGCCCCACGTACGGCTCCTGGACACTCATCCAACCATGCACCATGTGCCAAATTTCAAGTGTTTTCATAACTGCTAATGAGCAGTTATCAGTGGGGCCCGGCCAGTCCAGACGCTGTTCCCATGCCCCTGTGCTTTGCCACCAGTTAAGTCAAATTAAAGCAGCCCAAAATTAGAATTCAAAAGAACGCTTTTCCATCACAGGTTTCATCCAATTAAGGCAGGTTCTTCCAGGATCGCCATAAGATGCAAAACCCTAGAAGTAGGTAAGGATGGGGAGGAACAGACCGCGGCCCTAAGCCCTACTGAGGACCCTTATTGGGAAGGGGGCACCTTGGCCACCCTGCACCCCAAGGCCAGGGTCCTCCAGACCCAGGCTTTAAAGGTAGCAAGGGAAAAATGTTTGCTAATTACTCAGAGCTTACATAACCCACTGAAATTTTTTGGCAGAAAATAAATCACGAGGACGACAAAACAACCTCCCTCCTCCAAATTATCTGCCTGAGCTGCACATGACATGACAACCCTTTCCTGCCACCTTCCCGCAGAAAGCCCTGGAGCATCCCCCAGCATCTGCTGGGGAGCTGTGACATTCCTGAGAGCGGGGAGCAGCATTTTTCTGATGTTTCTGCCCCGTAAAGAGGACAGACACGCACCTCAGTGGTCGGGAGCTCATTTGCTTTGGCAGCAGGGTCCCAGCAAGCTGTGCTGAGCAGCTTTTTTTGACCTTTCAGGCTCTTTCCAGGAGGAAAAAACAAATCTTGTTAAAGAAAAAGAAAGGAAAAGAGTTTGCTGCTTAAAGCAAGAAAATGAATGAGAGCCCAGCCCAGAGTTAAAAATCCTATAGGAGAGGAGATCTGGGAAAGGGCTCACTCTTGCAGTGACCTGTCCAGGTCCTCGGTGGTGGCCATCCCCAGGTCGGAGTCGCAGGGGCTGCAGGCGCAGTGGGGTGGGAGGATGCTGTTGGAGTCCAAGCTGGACAAGAGCTGGGATGAGCTGGTGGTGATAAGGCTCAGCAGGGACGACGTGAGCTTGGTTTTGCTGCTGGCTTTGCTGATGGGCAGGACGGAGGCTTAAATCATGATCTCGTCTGACCCCGATGACTGGGAGATTGAACCCAGCGATGCTTTTCTGTGGGATTCGGATGTTGAGGATGCGAGGGGCTCCAGCAGCTCCAAAACGGGGCACAGACCCAACAGGAACAGAGGGGTGATCGTCCGTTCATTAAAAACCACCGATTCATAGGAAAGCTCAAAGGTTAAGGACGATAAGCCCTGCAAGTAGCTAAGGAGAAACTCACAGTCTTCGGCATCCAAGAGCAGAGCAGTGGTCTGGTAGTATTCGGGCAGCAGAGACCTCTCCCGCAGCAGCAGGTTCAGGTAACACTCCACGAGGCCATCGTTCAAAGCCAGCCTCAGCCAAGCGCGGCAGTGGCCCATGTCTGTGTTGATGAAGATGAGTTGTTCCAGCTCTGAGACGATATTTCTGGGGAAAGGGGGAAAAAGAACAGAATAAGATGTGAGTGGCTCCATTTTCGGTCCATCACGGGGTGTAGGAGGGGCAGATTCTCCATCAGGAACTGCCCAACCTGCTCTGCTGAGGGGAATGTAGGAGCTGGGTCAAAAAAAGGCAGCGGTAAAAGTTTTTCTCCATGGTTTCCCATAGAGAAAAAAGAGCTCTTGAACTCCCCAAAGCTAAATATATTGGTAATGACTCCAGGCATCCCTGGGGTGACTCTGGGGGCTGCTCCTTTCTCTGGCTGCAGGCATCTCCCATGCATCGCTCTCCCTGGACCAAGGATGCAGAGGGGGAAATTCCCCCTGTCCCTGCACGGTGGTGGGACATGCTCTGGCTGGGTGCTCCTTGGTGACTAAATCCTAGTTTAAAGTTTTAAATCAGCCAAAACGCAGTGAAAACTGATGCAGCAGCCCCCAAAACAGCCTGGTTAAGCTGGAGCTCCTCAAGCAATCTCAGTGTCTTTCCCCAAAATCCAACAGCAACACCACGCTCCCTAATCCTCCCCAGCTCCAGCTCACAGCAGTGCTGCAGATGCTACAAGACCAGAGCAAAAGTTTTCTAAGTTTGCTTTTTAATCTGTCTCTCAAGAAAGAAGAAACAAAACCTTCAAAGGGCACAAAAATATCCCCCCGTAGCACGAGAAAGTTATTTTCATCCGCTCTTTCATCATTTAAGAGTCAGCAATGGAGCTGGATGAGGCTTTCCACACAGTGTGTGTGTGTGGGGGGGGGCTGTGATTTAATGTGGGAAGACTCTGCTGAGGGAGTGGCTCAGAAAAACCCCAGCAAATAATGATAGTTACCCAGGTGAGACCTCCTCAAAGCTCAGAGCACTGCTGGTCACCCCTGTTAGGATTTGGGGAAGTGGAAGCCAACCATCGCCAGGTCAGCAGAGACACCAGACCCTGCACCATAACCTACCGCTGCCATACGCTGGTGCAGTCACCGGGTCCCCATAAGCACCCAAAAATAAATAAGTAATGGGTGTGCCCTAATCTGGCAGCTGCTTTCATTCCTTAACTGTTTGGGGACACGGGGTCACACCTAAATGGCATTTTAGCCCTTGCTGACAGCACCGGATGCCCAGCCCTGCAGGGGCTTTGCTCTCCTACCTGAGTGTCCCAGCGCTCCCGGGCAGCCCCAGACACCCTGCAAAGCACCTCTGCCTCCAGCTGAAGGGAATAACCCCTCAGGATGTATCTCTCCATCCGCCTGTTCGCCATTCCCTGAATTTTGTGCCTCCTGCACCAAAGAGAGGGGTTAAACCTGAGCGTGCAAACGCCGTTCGGCAGCGCCGGGCACTCACCGGTGGGTGATGCGCTTCCGCAGACCCCCGAAGACCAGC
>NW_010206304.1:1210-3027 GCF_000695765.1 Mesitornis unicolor | reverse complement strand
TGCCCCCCGTTCTCTGTCTTGATGTGCTTCGCCTTCAGCCCGTGCATGAAGACAGCTTCCAGGGCGCTGCAGAAGGTGTTGGTGTTGCCATCGTCGCTGGTCACGACGGCGTCCGAGGTGACGTACTGCTTCTGCAGCGCCTTGATGGCGTTCACCAGCTGCTTCTTGATCAGCTGCGAGACAGGAGGCACACATATTGTAAAATAAATGAGGATTAGGAAAGATTTCTTCTACAAGGGCTCAAAAGCTGCGAGGCTCGTGCAGAGGGAAGCACCACATGACTCCTGCTTCGCCCACGTGGTTTGTGGCAGCTGTTTGGGAGCAGCAGAGCTGAATCGGTCTGGTTGGGAACTCAACGCTCTTGGCACGGCAGCTCATCTGGCTTTTTGCTTTAAAATGAGTAATTTGTGCATTTTAGTGCTGGAGATGCCTTTACGGCATGCGGCACTTCCTCTGCAGACACCGAATTGCTTAAGCAGATGGGGTAAAACAAGAAATCAGCTTTTTCCAGGTGCTTGCTTGGGGGAAACTAAGGGATTAAACAAGTGTGGGTGATGAATAAGAAACCTGAAGGAGATAACTCATAATGAGGGCTGCGATACCACTCGAACTCGTGCAGATCAGCCCAAGCAGCATGTGATGCACTAATGAGTCTCGCCAGCACAAATCAAAGCCATCGATCCTGCTCCCAGCAGCTCGGCTGCGTCAATCGACCCACGGGCGCTGCCAGGGACACGCACCCCCCAAAAAAAGGTGCTTTTGGAAGCACCACTGGGGTTTTGCTGCTGCCTTTGGGAGGGCTCGGTGGGCTCTGAAGCGAGAACATGGGAATTTTACCTTCCAGCAGCTTTGCTTCCCCTTTTTCTCACACCAGCGCCAAAAGGAAGCAAGTTCAGCGAACTGAACAATTTTACACTGGTGTAGAGGATTTGTTTTCCCTAACGCAGCTGAGCCCAGATGTCTCAATCAACCCTATTGAAAATGAAAGCTGTACACCACAGCACGCTGCAAACCCAGCCAGGACACCACCAGACAACTCACATTTCAGCATCAACCACGCAGCATCCAAAGCCAACACCAACCGCTGCGACTGGGGCAGGGCAGATTTTGCCTGGAGCTAGGGCTGGCTGCACAAACCTCTACTAAATTTCCAGCTGGGGATATTTTTTCAGCATCTAACTAGGATTTCCAGCAGCTGAAGTTCAAGGGCAGCAGCCAGGGGCACAGACACCTTCTCCCTGCCTGGGTGCCTGGGTCAGGGCACAGGACCTGCTTTCCAGCCTGCAAGCACAAGCAACCCACTGGCGAGCTGCGACCATGGGCTAACGGGATTAAAGAGTGCAAATGATTTTATCTGCCATGCATGAATTAATTCTGCTGCTGTGAGATGAATTAAATCCCTGGGTTGAAGCGCTGGATTTGAATTTTGCTCGTTAAAATGTGTTTAGACTCCCAAAGTTGGGGAAAGGAATCCCAGATACACAGAGCAGCAATGCTCCTTCACTCAGGTACAGGGGCTGAGCGCCTCTCCCTGCCCTACTTTGCCATGAGAGGAAATGCCCTGGTGTGATTTATGGCCCACTTTATCTGCTTGAACCCCCCGCCAGCACCCAAACCATCAAGGACCCTCTCTGTTGGGAAGCCCAAACCACTATTTGCCTGTATAAACCACCCCAATCCCAGTTAGCAGCATCAGCAAGGCCTGCCACATCCCTGCTGGTAACTGCAGCTGCACTGGGGGGTAACTGAAGCTGTGTGGGGAGCATTGGGGGTGTCTCACTCACCTGTATGGCTTCCTTGGGGTCATCGGCATGGCT
>NW_010206304.1:709-1087 GCF_000695765.1 Mesitornis unicolor | reverse complement strand
TCTCATCCTGCTCGCCTGTCACGCAAGAGCCACAGATCGAGGCATTCTGCAAGCACTCATGGCCAGACCAGTGCCAGGTTCAAGGTGGGACCGATCCACGGCCACATCGAGAGATGCCACGCTGCCCAGGACCAGGAGAGTTTCAGGCAAAACAGAGCACAGCCATGAGAGAACGAGAGGGAGTCATTAACCCTTGCAAGAGACAGTAATTAACCCTTGCAAGAGGGAGTCATTAACCCTTGCAAGCTGCCCACAGCCTACCGGGCCAGTCTCACCAGCAGCCACTACTTCCCTACTGCTTCTACATCGCCTGCAATGCCCAGGTGGCAGCAAGGGCATCAAAACAGACATTTAATGAGCGAGCCTGGCACCCACACC
>NW_010206304.1:0-201 GCF_000695765.1 Mesitornis unicolor | reverse complement strand
TCTGCTCCACTTGAACCCCCCAGCTCCCTCATTGCTCCCCAGCATTCGGCTGCTCCAGACCCCTCCCCAGCTCCATTGCCCTTCTCTGCCCACACTCCAGCTCCTCAATGTCCTTTTTGGGGCCTAAAACTGACCCCAGGATTCGAGCAGCAGCCTCAGCAGTGCCCAGCACAGGGGCTGAACCCTGTCCTTCTCCTGCTG
>NW_010206303.1:9704-18650 GCF_000695765.1 Mesitornis unicolor | reverse complement strand
CCCTTCCCGCCTGCAAGAAAGGAAGTGAAACCTTAACTCTTTTGTATCTTTGAAAAGGGCTTAACCCTATGTACATATTCCCTTTGGTTCGAAGCAGATAAATTTAGAGTTTTAATTGACACAGAAGCCCACATTAGTGTTTTGAATAAGCAGCAAGCTGATGACTTAGGGATCAAATGGTGCAAGTGTTGCATACATGGTTCAGTGTTTTACTCATCTCTGAGAGCATTCAAAGTGATAATGAATCACATTTTACAGCCACACTGGTCCAAGACTGGGTTCAAGGGGATAGCATCAAGTGGGTGTTTCACACACTGTACTACCCACAGGCCAGCGGCATAGTAGAACAGGCTAATGGCCTAATTAAAAAGCATGCTGATGTCCTATATCACAGTTGAGACTTTTGATTACCTCAAGCAACATTCATTATAAACAGTCACTAGGCAGACTATGGGACCCCAAAGATTCGGGAATTTTTGCCCTACCAAACCACCAACAAGCTATACCCCCTTACCTGACAATCAAATGGGTCAGCTCCCATCAAAAACATATATTGGACAGCCTGTCAGGGAACTACTGTTTTCTGTTGGCATTGTGCCCATGACTCTGACAGAACCTAGAGATTTACATGCCTGGGAGGCCTTAGATGGGAATGGAAATACTCATTGCATCAATAATCCCTAATTTTTAAGACCTGGTCCCAAGGCCCGAGGTGCACTTTCTGTTCTCTTGCAGGACCATGAGTCAGAAGATTTTTCCAACACTCTTGCTGATAGCAGCAACAACAGCGGACATGGACAGCTGATGAACAGACAACAACATGACAGCCAGACTGATAGTGAGATTCACACGTATGGTAAACTTAACTTCAATAACAGCCTAACTTAAAACATTAATATATCACTAGTCCTTAAACTTACCTAGGGGGACTGTTCCAGTAGAAGAGGGACTAGAAAGCAACTGGGAAGACATGGGGTGGAGACCTCATAGGTGTGAATCTGAAATATGAACTGTATCTGGAAGGAATTGAGGACCTATGCATACCTGGACTGTGAACTGGAAGTCTTGGTCTTTTGATTTTTGTACGTTTGTTTTAATAGATATAATTGTTTGTAAACATAAGTCTTAATAATAACTGTTATATCATAGCTGTAATTGCAAAATTCTTTACAGTAATCGGTTTTAGTTATATCTATATCTAGGATATGGAATAGATTATACAAGGTTTTGCTCATATGCTTAACTTTTCTCATGTGACTACTTGTTTGCCTTTACCACATACTCCCACTGAGGGGATCCCCATAGCAGCTTTCCCTGTGGATATGGGTAAGAATTTAGATTGGCTCTGGAATCAAAATAAGTCTATCATTTGGGGCAAATTTGAATAGAAGTGGCCATTTAAACTGAACCTTCATTTGGAGCCTAAATTGTTCCTATGCCCCCCTCTGTTGGGACAATAGGACTTTGGGATGTAGAGGCAAACAATCCCAGTCCTTCCAAAAGCCATGTTCCAGACACTCTGTGGCAGATACACTGTATGGAGATGAACCATACTGGGGTAAGTACTGGATCTTGAAGTACGTGGCAATGGTAACGACTCAGTAATTCATATATGTGGTTCATATTGCAAGGGCCATCTGCCAATTGTTTATGGTCTCAGGCCCATAAGCAGAGAAGAGATGACAGAAGGGATTGCTATCCCTAGTAGCCTCAACAAAGGGTCTCAACACAGCCTGATGTAAACCCCCCCTGTCGAATTGATACCACTGGTGGGGACTTAGAAAACAGTTTGTTGTGGTTAATTCTTTCATTACAGTATAGTAGTGCTGCCTGCTTGTGTCAAAATTTTGTAATTGCAGCACAAGCTACAACATAGAATATCCTAAGAAATCTTCCTGTCAGATGCCTCAAACCATGAATAATTGTGATAACTTTCCTATATATGCTCCTCGTAAGTTAACTTGGATCTGCTCACCCCTATTAATCCCAGTCTGCAATATACTCCGGGAGTACCATCATTACGCTCTTCTGAATTCATCTGTCTGACTGTGACATCCCTGTACCAAACAAAGTATGTATGTTACCGATTAGACCATATCCCAGAAGTGAGTGGTATGGGCCAAAAGATTCTTGGTGTTAGTGTTACCAAAATATCAGATCAATAGCTTTCTAAGACCAATTTGTAGGGGTTAGAAAGCAAGACATTCTTTAATTCAGTGCTGGGAGCAAACATGAATAATTTCATAAAGCAATGCTCAAAATAGTAGTGGTTGGAAGTAGCTTATATGTGCCTTACACATACATATTCGTGACAAAAAAAGTTTACATATGTATTACATTTCCAGTAAAAAGTTTACATATGCATTACATTTCCAGTAACTAATTATATCTGCATACTAATTGTGCATGCTCGTTTAGCATGAGGAGTGGTCTTCCAGTGGTCTGAGGAATTAGCTGTGTCTTAAGCTGTGTCTTTCATAGAGTCTTCTTATCTTTGAGGTTCCTGTGCATCTGTTTTTACAAAGCCTGACTTGTCAAGTTGGTCTGAGTAAGTTGATTCATTAACTTCTTATCTATGCCTCCATCTCACAAGGCAGAGTCAGCAAAGTGGGTCTCACATAAACTAAAATCCTGTTATCCTTATGCAGCTTCTTCCTAGCTAAAGCTAGTCAGTATACATGTATAAGAATATTTCCTATATTATCCAGTCTATCAGATTACATTAGGAACAGGTCATCTTAAAATTAGAATTATGCTGTCCAACTTAACTACACAAGAGGAAGCTTTAGTACCCTTACTAATGACAATTTTGAATTGATCCATACACACATACAAATTATCTCAAAAGTCGCACTACAAGACTGACTTGCATTAGATATATGACTTAATGAAAATGTGTATGTGATATGCTGAATGCCACTCATCTGAAAGAAATTTACTATGTCTCCATACCAAGAGACTGGCAGTGGGATGGGTAGATTTTAAAACCTTTCAGTTGGACTAAATGTTATTGGATGGATTAAAAGTTTAATACGATATGGGTTAATGTTTGTTGTAATGGCAACAATGTAATGTAATAGCATTATACCTATCGAATTGTCATGTGTGAAATCTATAACTAGAGCCATAATCATACAAGTTATTAAGCTTCGAGTTTATTATCCAGAATATATACCCTTAATGGAATCTCCTATTGAACAACCAACCAGGGAGAATGAAGACACTGGAGAGGAAGATGGATCTCTCAACCCACCTGAGTTCAAATTATATTTCTCTTAGTGAGTTGTGGCTTAAGTCACGGGTGGATAATGTGGTATGTGAAGGACAATGGGATTGATACAAAGTAAGCAGCGCAGAGGCTGAGCACTGTTATCAAAGGCACCCTGGCTTCTAGTGGTCTGGCACTGAATCAACCAAGTGACACCTGGGGTGAGGGGGAGGCCTCACAGCCTGATGTTGCATTGGTAAAGCTAAGCAGACCACTTTTAGTTGCTTCCTTTGTTCTTCTTTGCCCCTCCCCACCTTGACTGAACACATAACGAGCCTTGTTAAGGACCAACTAACACCCAATAGTTGACTTAAGTCCCACCCCACCAGGAGTGTAAATCTGGCATTTAGAATCCTCCATTCTGGGTGTGGAGGAAGGCAAGAACATCACCTTTAGGATGGGTCAGCAGGCCTGGACATCTTTTCCCCCCAAGCAGAAACGCCTTCTCTTCTTGATGAGAATTGCAATTAACTATAGTGCCAAGTATCAATCTGTGCTTGTTTGTTGTAGTATAAGCATGATTAATGGTAGTTAATGCTAGAGATATAAGATTATATTTTGGGATGTCTTTTTTATTTGTGTAAGACAGTGCATTTATCACTGGCAATTCTAAATCTGTTATATCTGTCACCTTAATAAATAATTTTCTTTTTCTACTTTGCGAATCTCTTTCAGTGAAAGCTCCTCAGAGGGCTCTGAACAGGCAAACACTGACTCTGATAAGTGGCTACTCCTATAACCTCTATTAGACATAAATTGTTGACCAAGTCTGAGACTAAGACTGGATCCAGCGGCCAGGGAGTCCTTTCTGAACCACATGACTCAACAGGAGGGCTTCCACCTCCCCACAGCCACATATCAGACTCATATCCTTCACACTACACCATCCTACCCCTGAGGCCTACTCCCCACAGTATTGGCTGAGTATAACTGTGTATTTCATATTATAACTGTTATTTCAACTCACAAATCTCCTTTCCTTTTCCTGATCCCCCCCCCCCCCCCCCCCCCCTCCAGGTGGGGAGGAGGCGTCAAGTGACAGAACACTACTGCAGTCCCTGGCAAGGAGTCACAGTGGCCACGAGGCCCTGACACTTCTACGCAGGACTACTGGGATCGGGTTTTGTATATAGTTAAATGCCTTTTGTCCCTTATTAATTCCCTTTTTCCTTTCCCCTGTTGTTTTCATTAAACTTGTTATAGTCTTAACTTCCAACCTTGTGTGAAATATGTCTTCTCTATTCCTTTTTTGTCCTCCCCTGGGAGGGTGGATGACAATAGGGAGAAAATCCTACTCCTTGTTTCATTTGGGTTTGCCCTGAGCCCTAAATGAAGACAGGATTAATTGGCACCCAACGTGGGGCATGAGTTTGGAAATTTTTTTAGCTTTTTATTTTCCAACAGGACAAGTTGGAAGTTAAGACTAAAATGGCCCTCATAATGGTGCTTCTGTGAGGCCAGTTACATAATATTTTAGTGAGCTCTTCTGTTGCTGTCCTGATGTATGCCATGCTGACTTGACCTGTCTCTATGTTATATTGCTATATGTTTTGGACTATGATTTATGCTGGGATGAGTTGGGTTAAGGCTTTACCTGGATACCTTGGCCACTCTCTTGTGGATATGGTTATAAAAAGTGATTCTGCTCCTTTGCCTGGCAAGGTTGCCCCACAGGAGTTTGGAGAAATCAGGAATGGCTATTATGACTCTGTGTTGTGGTTCTTTATTGTAATTCAAATGGAGCTAATTGTAAGACTGTGATGTGCTCAGGTCTCTTTTCGGGAGAGTAATGTTGCTTTAAAAGCCGCTTTGGCTCAGAACCCAGCATCCAGCCTTGGCCCAAGCTGCCACTGCCTGTGGCCCCCCATTTTGGTGCCAGCAGGTGTGGCAGGCACCAGTGGGGACACAGGCAATGTCATCCAGTAGGCTCCAGTCACCACCCACAGGAAGAAAACAGACCACCTGGTGAGGAAAGAGAATTTAAACACAGAGGCAAGAGAGGGGATATCTCAAGAGGAATTTCAGCCAGAGATTAAAACTGTCCCTGAAACAGCTATGAATTTTTGAAAAGACTATGCCCGGGGGGATAGTGAATCACTGATGACATGGCTGTCATGATTTTGGGACACTAGAGCCGATACAATAGATCTAGATGGGAGACATAAGTGATTTGGAGCATTAGCCAAGGAGCAGGGCATTGATAGGTTCATTTGGAATGACATCGGCACTGGCAGTCTTTGGGAACGTCTCATAACAGCTCTAAAGAGAATATATCCTCATAAAGAGGATACAGAATGGAGTTCTACTGAATGGAACACCATAGAGCAGAGCATCAGACATTTGAGAGAGCTGGCACTCCTGCAGGTAATCTGTGAAGAGCAAACACTTGCAGATCCTGATCAAGTACCCTGCAAAAGTTCTCTGTTAAAGAAGTTTATACAGAGTGCCCCTCCTAAGTATTCCAGTACTTCAGCAGTAAGGCTCTTTGCAAGGTGGGAGAACAAAACACCACCAACTGTGGATGAGTTTGCTACCCAACTCAGGCAACTTGAAGATACTGGTTTTTACCACATGCACCTCTGAATTGCAGCCACAGAAAAGGCACTTGAGGACTTCAAAACTGACATCAAACCCATTTTGACAAGCTGACTGATAAGCTGCTCCCAACAGAGAGGGGAAGTGTTACACGTTCTTCTGAATGGATCCATGTTTCAGCCATTAGGAACAGATGCTTTCCTAGATCAGCCCAGGGTAGGGAGTATCCAACACAAAATTTTCTGTGGTACACTGCTCGACCATGGCAAGAATATGAATGATAGCACAACAAACCCAATGCTGCTCTGCATGCCAGAGTAGAGGAACTGCGAGGTAATGCTGCCAGAGAGGACTGACCCAGGAGAACGGCTGCTCCCATCACCCAGGAGGGTTAGAAAGGCCCTGCCTCCAGACAGGTGGAAAAAAGGCATAATCAAGTTTACTGGACAGTGTGGATTTGATGGCCTGGCACATCAGAACCTCAGAGGTATAGAGCCCTGGCAGTGCACAATGCACTCTAGTGTCATAATATCATAGAGGAACAGAATCCATTACCATCTCTGGAGTGACAGCAGAGTCTCAAAGGCTGACTGTATTGGATGCTGAAGTGAGCCTAACTGGGAATGACTGGGGGATACTGTGACTGGCCCAGATGCTCTGTGCATTCTGGTCATAGACTTCCTATGGAAAAGGTACTTCAAAGACCCAAAAGTGTACAAGTGGGCTTTTGGGATAGCAGCTGTGGAGATTGAGGGCATTGACCAGCTGTCTGCCTTGCCTGGCCTTTCAGGTGACCCTTCCATAGTGGGCCTGATGAGGGTGGAGGAAGAGTGAGTACCAGCTGCTTCTCTTACAGTACATCGCCAGCAATGCAGGACCAACAGGTAGTCTCTGGTCCCTATATATAAACTGGTTTGCCAACTAGAGAGCCAGGGAGTGATCAACAAGACTTACTCAGACTTCAACAGTCCTATATGGCCAGTACAGAAGCCTGATGAAGAATGCAGATTAACAGTGGACTACTGTGGCCTGAATGAAGTGACACCACCTATAAGTGCTGCTGTGCCAGATATGCTGGAACTTCAATTTGAGCTAGAGTCCAAGGCAGCTAAATGGTATGCCACAATTGATATTGCTAATGCATTTTTCTCCATTCCTTTAGCAGCAGAATGCAGGCACCAATTTGACTTCACCTGGAGGGGCATCCAATATACCTGGAACTGACTGCCCCAGGGGTGGAAGCACAGTCTGACTATCTGCCATGGACTGATCCAGACTGTACTGGAGAGGGGTAGTATTCCAGACCATGTAGTACATTGAGGACATCATTGTATGGAGTAATACTGCAGAAAGAGTTTTTGAGAAAGGTAAGAAAGTAATTGACATTCTGTTGGGAGCAGTGTTTGCCATAAAGAGAAGCAAAGTAAGGGGACCTGCCAGAGAGATCCAGTTCTTGGGGATTAAATGGCAAGATGGGCATCGCTACAAGATAGCAGCCATGTCTCCATCCACTAATAAGAAAGAAACACAAGTTTTCTTGGGTGTGGTGGTGTTTTGTAGGATGCATATTCCTGGGAACAGTCAGATTGTGAGACCCTTCCATGAAGTGACCCGAAAGAAAAACTGTTTTAAATGAGGCCCCGAACAACAACAGGCCTTTGAGCAAATTAAATGAGAGCTAGTCCATGCAGTAGCCCTGGGACATGTCCAAACAAGACAAGAGATTAAGAACATGCTCTATATCACAGATTGTGGTCCTACTTGGAGCTTCTGGCAAAAAGCAATGGGAGAGACTCGAGGCTGCCCCGTAGGATTTTGGAGACAGGGATATAAGGGCTCTGAGACCAACTACACACCAGCAGAAAAGGAAATACTGGCTGCCTATGAGGGAGTCTGAGCTGCTTCAGAAGTAATCAGTACTGAGGCACAGTTTCTCCTGGAACCCCAACTGCCAGTCCTGGGCTGGATGTTTAAAGGGAGGATTGTATCTACACACCATGCCACTGATGCCATCTGGAGTAAATGTACTGCCCTGATAAGCCAGTGAGCTTGAAGAGGGAGCCCCAGTCGCCGAGGCATATTGGAAGTGATCACAAACTGGCCAGAGAATATGGATTTTTGAAATGCCACCAGATGAGTTAGTGACTTGGGCCGAGAAAGCCCCCCCCCATATAATGTACTCTCAGATAATGAAAAGCCATACGCTCTTTTTACTGATAGATCTTGCTGCCTTGTAGGAAATCAGCAGAGGTGGAGGGCCACTGTCCTGGGATTGACAGTGAAGGTAAATACCTCCAATGGCTACATCATCCTACCTGCTGAAGAACAGGCTGAATCAATCCATGAAAACATCTTTTCTTGAATAACATGAGAAATTATTGGTGCACAAACTTCTAAAATAAGAGATGAATCTCCTTCCTAATGTCTTCATGTCAACATCTACTTCTGAAGAGCATGTTCAGGCACTCTCTGCATATCTAGGAACTGAGATACTTTTGAAAGCAAATGAAATGTCTACTTCTCATTGTGAAGTTCAGTTACTCCCAAGCCCTTTGCACTTTCAGGTGCTTTTCGAAATTCTGTCTGTGGGTCAAGTGTGTTCTTGGAATTCGTTTAGCATTACTTGTTATGATTAGGTCCCTTCTAGAAGAAGTGAAATAGAGAATGAACTAATGGAGCAACTGGAAGAACTAGAGTTACTAATCTCCGAATGTTGTCACATTAATCTATGGCATATAGGTTTGTCTGCAGGGGACATTTACTTAAGGACATTTTGTCATTCTCTTTAGACAAGTCATATTAATTTTCTTCCAGACTAGTTTGTTAACAAGCTGAGAATCTAAGAAGAGAACAATAAAAGAGACATACCAGACAAGTCCGAAAAAATAATCGGTCTGCTGTTTACTGTAGTTCTAAATGACTTCAGAAAGATGACTTCACTTGTCACTAAAATACAAATGCCCACTGCCTAAGACTTTGTATTGTTCCACAGGAACACTGTGGAACTGCTTTACCACTGGATCAAGACACTTCTGTGTCCTGTAAAAAAATGTTTTAAATTATGTAAGCATGCAATAAACAGCATAAAGAAAAAGAAAAACCATTTTCTTTTCAGTGTATCATTTTTAACCCTGCCAAGGTTC
>NW_010206303.1:0-9673 GCF_000695765.1 Mesitornis unicolor | reverse complement strand
ACTCTTTCCTCTAAATTTTTTGAGCTCTGCCTTAAAGTTCATGTTAGTTTAGGAGGGGAAAAGGGGGAACATAAATGAAACAGGAATTCATTTGGGACATTCATAACGGAGCTATCAGCATAAACTATGATTAATATAGATGATTTTGTAGACAAAGGTATGATCTGTGGTTTGTATAAGCTCCTGAGCGGATTGTTGCATTCTCTAGATTTATTAAGCTTGAGAAATCCCTTCTACCTCAAAGGTGTACAGAAGAATTGTCATTTAAACTACTTCTGAGGTGAAATGATATTAGGCTTTCCAGCAGTGTAGCTCAAGTAACGTTTACATTTCCCCTAGTTACATCACAGTACCCTTTACACAAAGCTTGCCAAGCCTACAGGAGAAACTGTTGAATGGATGGAGAGACCCTGCCAGGGTGAGAACAATGAATTCAGTTCCTGTATTCTCCATGCTGCTTCTTTTTTCCTTGTGGCAGTACTCCAAGGGAAAAGGGAGACTTGATGTTTTGCCTATCCCTTTCAGCTTCCTCATCCTCATCATATCTTTCATCCTCATCTTCATCTTCACCTTCGCTATGGTGAGGGCTGGAATGCTGAGAGACAGAAGGTGATGGCGGCACTGATGAAGGCCTGGGGTACCTGAAACCTTCCGTCTGGCAGAGAGAGAAGCAAGTTGTATATATTATCACTGTGTTCCTCAATTGGTTGCATACAGCAATTTAAGGCTATCAAGATTTCAAAGGAAACCAATAGTGGAATGTAAGCTAGACCTGCTCTGCACTCTAAAATTAAACTCCCTTGAACCCAGATCTCCTCAGTCCTTCTCTGTCAGTACGTACTTTATTGAGCCTTAAACCATCAACACAATACAAAATCCTTCTGTACTCCATAGTCAGAATAAGCTTATTGAAATTCAAAATTTAGTCTTAAGTTTTAAAACAGTTTTCTAGTTATAATGTCAATATCTGCAAAACCAGAACCAAGCAAGAGGTTTCGGTCTGAGCCTCCTTTCTCCTTCTTATTTAAAAAATAACAATCAGTTGTTCTCTGGAGGTGTCTAGAGGTTTGGTTTTTAATAACACATTGGATCTGAGCAGCCTCCCTTCTCAGATGCACTGTACAAGAACTGTTTGAAGGCGTGGGTTTAAACTGACCACTTGCAGTTCCAGCCACAGCCTCCTCCTCACATACCATGCTTAGATGAAGGCCATACTTTGCCTTGCTTTCCCTAGAACATCCTTTCCCAATTCCCCTTCTATTTGGCTTGTGTAGAACATTTCCATGGCATCTATTAGAAGCAAAATTAGAAGCTGCCACTCTTCTAATAGGAATTTCAAGAGCAAGTTCCTCAGATCGTCTAAAGTGGCATAGTCCCATGCAGGTCACTCTAAATCATCTGGAGAACTGTTCCCATATTGCACCTGGTACGTCTAGTGTTTGCAACTGATACTATTACAACTCCTCACTGGAGCTTGAGTCTATAACTTGTTGAGTTTTTAACTATGAGTTCCTGCTTCCCTTCAGTTAAAACAAAATTTGCTAACTCTCTTCTCTCTTTGTCTCACACACACACACACAGTCATTTTCTCTTTCTCTTTGTAAAGTAGCTAAAATGCAGATGAACTCATCTTCAAAAGCAGTCTTTACCTTTGGTGGAGCACTTGGTTCCATCTCAAATTTATCTGGGAATGTTCTGCTGAGAGCCAAGTGTCTGGCATGCATGTAATACTGCAACATAAAAGAGAAGCCTTTACAAGTTACGGAACTCTTGGGTAAATTTAAGCAGGGAAAAAAAAGGAACATAAAATTAGTAGCTTCTAAAAGATGATGCTGAACAAAGGCTAAACATGTTTTCAGCTAAGGAGAATCCAACTGATATGGCTGCTTGTAATAAGCACATTGTTGTGAAGTAGCAAGCCATGCATGTTAGATTCACACTGAAGTAGAGTCTGGAACAGAAGCTGGACACATTTTCTGTAAGACTAAGACATAGCAAGATGGAAACCAGCACTTGTTTCAGTCAGAGTAGTTCTTCTTGAGCGACAGATATTCTTTATCCCTCAGGATAGATCTGGCTCTTTTTCAAACAGGAAAATGTGCATCTTTAAGTGTGCACGTGTATACACATAAATTTTGGACTCATTCTTGCATGGGAAGCATGTATAAGAGTTACACAGAAGTAAAATTTTTGAGTTTACTGAGGCCTGGTATTTAAGAATTGGAAGAATATTTATGGATCCACTATATTGAGGAGTCTCCAACATAGGCATGGAAAAAATAGCTGCTTGTGTCATGGTCTGACTCTGTGTTGGGAACCATATAGACAGAAAGGTTCTCACACAGACATCAGAGCAGGACAAGGTTCAAAATAGATACAAAACTGATATATGTACAACCACTTTTTTGCTCCTATGGACTTGAGCATACTGCTTAGTGACTGTCTTCTTAGTAGGCGGTACTGAAATATTTTCTATGTCAAATTAAAAACACTATTTTGCCTTTAAGGCATAAATGTAGTTTAGGGATGTTGAGGAGCCACAAGGGTCAGCAGCAGTTTAGAAAGAACAGGTAGGGTTTTTGAGAGTCCAGATGACTTTGGAGCACAAATCCTACTTAGTGTAGGGTTGCCAGTGTTGTCAAGGACACAAATTTTTTACATCATCTTTAGCACTACAAAGACCTCAGTGTGACTGGCTTTTGCTCTAACCTATTCAGTTAAGTCATGTCTCTCCTTACCACTGGAGAATGGAAGGATTACACTGAAATGTAAAGACAGGCTTTGTTTTTAGCACCTTTGAAAGGTGCTTTTCAGAACAGGGATGTCTCCTTGCATTGCAGCATGATGCTGAAGACTGTTAGTAAGATCTACATGTCTGGAATCTTTAATACCTCCATTACATAGTTTCACACACCCTGCCTAGGTATCTCCAGTCCAACAGATCTGAGAGTCTCTCGGTTCGGTTTCTTTGGATGATCCTCTGGCGACGGGACTGCTGACAAAATCCATACAGGAACTGAGTCAGCTGGTTACATGATTCATCAGGTGAGCGGAATCTTCTGTCAACTATGTAGATGCCTGAAGGACACAAAAAAGGTGAAGATCAGTGGAACTGAAAACGGAATCCGACCTCTTACATTTCCATTCTACCTTCTGTCACATAGTCTTACAAACATTACATGTATTATATGTTCTTTTTAATGTTAAAAGGCAGCTATAACTGGAACTTTTGTTACTGTTCTGACAGAATGGAAAGCTGCAGAGAAATATGTATTTTTTAATTTAAATTTTCTTTACCTTTCAGGCTGAAATTCAGGAAATTTTCAAAACTCATATTTGTTGCTGTATAAATATGTCCAAAAGGATTCAAGAGTTTCTGGATAAAGATATATAATTTCTATCTCCAATAATTTATAAAATATTGACTGCTTGAAAAAATAATCTCATGCTTTCCTAGTTTGCAGTAGAATTTAGAAGTGTGGATGGTCAGAATCAGCCTGTAGGAGAGAGGCTGTGTTTTCTGTAGAAATAGGTGTTTCCATGGAGATAGCTAACTCATATACATTAGTCAATAGACAGCTCTGGCAGAGAGAGGGCTGAGGTAAACTTTGTCTTTATATAGTTTGTCGAGGTCAATAATTTATTCCTGCCACCTTCCTTACTCCAGGGTGTTGGGAAGAACAGGGTACTAGAACTCAGCTATCTTAATTGACAAGACAAATGCTCAACTACCTTAACTGAAGTGCCCAGTGCCACTTAGGAATGTACAGTAAGATATGTCAATGTTCACATCTATGTTTTGGCAGAGAAGAGAAAGTGACCCATGCTCTCATTCTGTGACCTTTTTGAAGGCTGTCAAAGACATGTCTACCCAGCAGGTGTAGATGTATTTTCCAACTGACTCTACCCTTGCCCCTAGATCAGGGCACAGTTGGTACTAGTGTGGAGCTGTCATTGCCTGATTGTGCAGACAAGCCAAGACACTTGGAAAGAGGCCCTAGTTTGGGCACATTTTCAGTACTGGCTTGACACACGAGAAGCCAGCTACCTTCCTTCCCACCGCACTTCAATCATGAACCATTTCTAAACCTTTATAAGCAGATTTTTAATTGTATGTAGGTTTCTTTTATTTCCACAGGTTTATTTTTTCATGTACATGATAATTTACTCTTTTTGGTGGAGGCAAGTTTCATTGCCCTCAAAGTCCTGGCACATCCTTCTTGGACTATTCGAAGAGAAGCAGATTTTCACCATAACAAGAGACATTAAAGGGAAGAGCTGGTAGACTCTAGAGTAGTATGAGCAGCACTGAGTTTGGAAGGATACATCAGACAAAAGGTTAGAGGGAAACAAAAGAGAGAGAACTTGGAAAGGGTTTGGATAAATATGAAAGCTTGAATGGCTTGTTCACATATTCATAGCCCTGCATATATCCCCCTAGTGAACATCTTTGCACTAGAGAAAGCACAAAACTGAGGAGTAACAGAATTGTTGCTGTGCTTTTTGCTTTCCTAACTCAGAGGTAGTATTGATACGGTGTTCAAAATTTTACCATAAGCTGCTGGGTCAGCAACATGTTCCTGCATGAAACAGCCGAATCCAGAAAGGTTTGTGGTTACACTGGGAATGCCCATCACAGTACATTCAGCTGTGAAAGAAACAGACAAAAAGTATTTCAGGGCAATATTCTTTGAATGGTTTCACCTGGAGAGAAAAAATAAAAAGAAACAGGCAGACAGAAGATCCCATAACACTAGAGCTGCTCTGAAAATGTCAAGTGGAAAACTATTATGCTTTGTTGTGGATTTGGAGAAAAAGAAAAAAAGAAAGAAAAAGTAAATTTAAAGAGAAAATTTTACACTGTTTTTGTGAACATATATTTGTGTTTCCTGGCAGCTAAACTGAAATTTCTGGGAGTCCAGCATTGAAACAAAGAACCCAAATATATGGTCTGGACTGTTGGTTTGAATTTTAAATTGAAGCTTGTTGTACACATATGTTCATTAGTTGTTCACAACTACTTACAAAACTGAATCTCTTAAGTGCAGGAGCGTGTTAAACTTTGTATTTTGATAGTGTTTGTAAACTGATCCCTATAGCAAGAAATAAACCCCCAACAAACCAAATAATTAACTCAAGACTGCATTCAAAGTAGATGTGGAGCTAGTTTTATAAAATTAGAAAATGTATACATCTTTTGTAGTCATTTCTATCATCAATGTGAGTAAGGACAACTGTTTATTCAGGCTGAAAGAGTTCTTGCTGATTAACTTAAGTCTAACCTAAGAGAGCATGAAGATAAAGTAAATACTCTAGTCTCTGAAATGCTGAAAGCCATGCATGAAAGCCTTCATTCACATAAAAAACAATGAAAATAAAACTCATATCTATAAAATAGAGCTATAAATCATAGAATCATAGAATGGTTTGGATTGAAAGTGACCTTAAAGATCATCTAGTTCTAACTCCCCTGCCATGGGCAGGGACATCTCCCACCTAACTAGGTTGCCCAAAGCCCTGTCCAACGTGGTCTTGAAGGCTTTTAGGGAGGGGGCATCCACAACTTCCTTTGGCAACCTGTGCCAGTGTCTCATCACCCTCATGGTGAAGAATTTCTTCCCAATGTCTAATCTAAATCCACCTCCTACCATCTACCCCCTCCTACCCATTTAAAGCCATTACACCCTGTCCTATACTACATGCACTTGTAGAAAGTCCCTCCCCAGCTTTCTTAACAATGTAACTTTTTGTTTCTGGCAGAATTAAATGGGTATCAACAAAGATAATCACTTTTCCATTAGTAAAGGAAAGAGAAACTACCCTTTTAACTAGTGTAAATCACAGCTTTCCTCAAAACTGCTAAGTACCAGTTTAACTTTTCTGTCCACATTTACTTAAATGTTCACTTCAAAACCATCCCTGGAGGTCACACTTTCTTTATACCTAGCTAGGTTAGAACAGGAAGAGAAATTACTGGAATGCAATGTAGCTGTCTTACTTGGAATTAAATAGCTCTCTTGCTTGGAGAGAAACAGCTCTGGAGAATGACTAAATTTGCCAAATTTATATTCTGATTCATTGGCTCACAACAAATGCTCTTCAGAGGGGCACTCCAACTTTCAGATGTGTATCTTGGAGGACATAAAAAAAACATAGGCATCTAGGCTTTTATTTTCATTGGTATTCAAATTCATAGTTTGCACTGATTTCACGAGGTGTTAAGTGTCTTTTGTAAATCTTGACCAATTTTTTAAAGTTGGAAACTAAATGCTTTCTGTCTCTTTAGGAATTTCCAATTAATTCTGTGAGATTCTCTACCACTGCATGTATCTGTGGTAAGAATCTTAGATGTGGTGTTATATGAATCTATCAGATTTGTAACTTGAATTAAATCCACTGAAATATGTCAGCTGATAGCATCAGATATCTTGCCTTACTTTTTTCGACATGTACATTCCTCTAAATCTTCTTTTAAAATCCTTGAATCAAGATAAGAATTAAGTTTTAAAAAATAATTTTTGTTCTAAAGCTACAGAAAATCAAAAGATTACATGTTAGTATGGGAAAGGGTACAGCACAGGGACAAATGTGAGTGGTTGTCAGTCAGTAGATGCCATTTTATACCATTTGGCACCCAAATTTTGCCAGCAGTAACACCTTTGCACTGCAGAGGGAACAAAGCCAAAAGTTTCAGTGCTCCAAAAGAAACTGTCTGCAAAGCTAATCTGCATGAACAGAATGGGTATTCATCTTCCAATACTAGGGAAGTGTACAGATTGCCTACCTGGAGTGTAACCCCAGGGTTCATAGTATGATGGAAATACACCAAGGTGGCAGCCTCTAACAAACTCTTCATAGTCCAAGGGCAGCAATGGGCTTGTAGAAGAAAGAAATTCTGGATGTAGGATTACCTGGATATTCAAAACTTACATTAGAGTTGAAAGTAAACCATCATCAATACATTTTAATTATCAATAAGCTTAAGCAATTTCTTCACTCTGGCCTTTTCCTAAGTAGCTCGACAACACCTCCTTTGCTGTTATCTAATTAATCTCCCACACTAAAATGTATTCTACCTGTGCACAGTCTTGTCCTGAAAATAGTACCGATAATGAACCCTTTTTCTGGACAGGTCTTCAGCTTTATCCTTTTTGATCAAGGAAGACCATGTGCATTGAGAATTATGCCTAAGGCTGTGGCATTTAACAATACTGAATTGGTTCTCTTGGTCTGTCATAACAAGTCATAGAGTATTGGGATGTCTTGTTCCAGAGGAGGCCTCAGGAGGATACAGAACTTCTAAGCTTCACAGCCTCCAACTGAAATATAGGAATGCTTACAGTACTCGATGAATCTCTGAAGAACTGAGAGAATTTTGAAACCGGACATATTGTAGCCCCATCATCTCAATCCAGTGCCTAAACTAACTAATCTTGCTGAAAGACAAAGCTTAGTAACTTAGGCTAATACCCTGCTTTCAGGACCCAAGCTAATTTATCTGCATGAGTCTGCAGGGCTTAGGGACACTGCCCCATATTTTACTGATAAGTAGAGAGTGCCTTGTATATGCTGTCCAGTCAGCTTTGGGAGGAAGAAGTGTGAGGGAAGAGTTTAACCTTCTCTGGGTTATGTTCCCCACATAAATATACTGCAGCCGTTACTCCACATAAAAATTATGTTTTTATCCTTTCTTAATAGTACAGTCATGCTACTTACTTGAGTAAATCAACACATGTATGTATTCAGCAAATAAATGGACTCATTATGCAAGCTTATTTGATCTCAGTTATGCTCTCAGAGCTCATTGGAGACACACACTTAGCAGAGAATATGTTAAGCCAAAAAGTTGAAGAAAATGTTTATCCTGTTATTGTCATAGGTTTAAAAGCCAAAACACTGAGAACGAGTGATATATCATTGTCAGAGATACTAAGGACCTGACTTTAAAAAGAAAGTTTTCAAGTGGAAGAATATGAAATTTTATATTCTACTTTGAAAAGATAGATGATAAGATAGTCACAGTTAGCAGAGAGAATGACAAAGATTGCCAGACCATAAAAAACCGCATACTTGTGAAAGCGGAAGCTCATAATTTCTGTGGTCTGGCAAGACAGACATGGAAGTAAAGAGAGGAATTATTTACATACACTTAGCTTCAACAGTTGATGTAAACATGAACACAGCATGAACAGGAAGTATTTCTGCTCAGGATCAAAGCCCTGGTTACGTTCTACAGCAACCGCTGAGTGTCAGGGTGTTGTTCTTAAGAGATGAAGCAATACTGCAGAAATGTCTGCTCAAATTCTGGACCTCTATGCATATGAAACTGTTACAGAGTTTTACATCTGGGCACAAATGATATGTGGCACTTTCTGGATTTCAGGACTAGTAGCTCCTCATTCAACACAGGAGGCAGCAATTAGAACAACTGCCTAACATCAGATTTCTAACTTGAAATTAATTTAGTTAAACTGCAACATAGGATATCTGTGAAGTGACTAGTTGTTATTCTTGAAAAGGGAGGAAGAAGGAAGAAGTACTCTAGTAAAATACTACCTGTCAAGAATTTGCTGCACTGGCCATGCCAATGATCTAGACTGAGACTGTTTAAAGAAATCCCATTTTACATTTAAAATGAAAATGACAAAATGTACCTTTACTCTGTCTGTCCGATTATTGAAAAGGCCAATGCGTCGGATGGTATTGAGGATTGGATCATTGCTATCATCAATCATGTTGTGGGTGGTCACTGGAGGCAGACAGTGTCGCTAAATAGAGAAAAAGGAATCCATAAGCCAGATAAAACTGTTGGTAGAATTCTGTTACCATTTTCTAATGTTCATGGAAGACAGTGGGAGATTTTGTCAACAATGTGAGTAGGATTTTACCCTTTCATTTTAAGGCAAGAAAGGAAAGTGATGCTTATATAATGTTGTCTTCTATATAACTAGTGCCACAAATGAGACCATAAAATCTGTTACAGGACTTGTTTCATTTACCTCAACATAAGTTTATTTGTACTAACTTTTAGAAAGGCCTATCATGTAACTTTAAAGTGTTTTAGTCAATACATTATGTCTTCTTAGTAGATTGATTTTACATATTTAATAAAAATGAAAGAATCTAGGCTTCAGGAACAATGCAAAGTTCATACTTAGTGCAGGAGAAAAGAATTAGGAATTTTGGTGTCCTGCATGTGACTGGAAAAGGATTAGTAGTTTGGGTCATAACCTCATTGAAAACATCCACAGCTGATCTTTAAGTGTTACTGATGAAAAGTATACTTTCAGAAAATGCCTTTTTCAATGCATGTATATCACTATATGTCATACACAATCCTTGTACATAGTTGTATTTATCACTTATACTAGATGGCTGTGTAAATAATACATTCTCTCACCTGAGTTGAAAAGATGGCTCTTTTCATAATGGTTATATCATCTCGGTCAAGGATCTTGTTCAAGTCTGGAATTTCTCCTCTGCAGAAGCAAAACAGAGCCTATTTTACCAAATGACTTATTATCAGTTGTATAAAGAAAATGAAGAAATGGCAAATGAGGTCTGATCTGAAGTCTGCTGATGTCAGCATGCATCTTTCCTTTGTTTTCATGGCCCTTCTATATTCCTTACATTTTGTTCTCCCATACAGAATCACAGAACATTAGGGATTGGA
>NW_010206302.1:0-3099 GCF_000695765.1 Mesitornis unicolor | reverse complement strand
GTGGCCAGCCCAGCCCTAAACCATGATACCCCTTAAAGCTTGGTGGCATTAGGGTCCGCTCTGCACCAGTATATATTAGAGCCTTATACTCCAGTCCAGTAAACACAGTTGTCCCTCTCCTCCTGGAGGTACGGCTCCTCTAATACTGGATTCTCCACTCACATCTCATAAAAATTAATTAGCATTCCTTCCCATAAAATCAGAAGTAAAATCAGTCACAGAATCCTGGGACCTCAAAAGATCATCTGGTCCAACCCCACTGCCAGAGCAGGATCACCTAAAGAACATCACATAGGAACTCTTCCAGGCAGGTTTTGAATGTCTCCAGAGAAGACGACTCCACAGCCTCTGCGCAGCCTGTTCCAGTGCTCTGTTACCTTCACATTAAAGAAGTTTTTCCTTATGTTTAAGTTGAACTCCCTGTGTTATAGTTTGTGACCACTGCACCTTGTCCTGTCGCTAGGCACAACCAAGAAGAGTCTGGTCCCATCCTCCTGACACCCACCCTTTAGATATTTATAAACATTCATGAGATACTCCCTCAGTCTCCTCTTCTCCAAGCCAAACAAAGCCAGCTCTCTCAGTCTTTCCTCATATGGGAGATGTTCTAGTCCCCTTGTCATCTTAGTGGGTCTACACTGGACTCTCCAATAGTTCCTTGTCCTTCTTGAACTGGGAAGCCCAGAATTGGACACAGTATTCCAGATGTGGCCTCACCAGGGCAGAGTAGAGGGAGGGTAACCTCCCTTGACCTGGCCACACTCTTCTTAATGCACCCCAGGATGCTGCTGGCCTTCTTGGCCACAAGGGCACATTGCTGGGTCATGGTCAGCCTGCTGTCCACCAGGGCTCCCAGATCCTTTTCCCCTGAGCTGCTCTTCAGCAGGTCAGTCCCCATCTTGTACTGATCCATGGGGTTGCTCTTCCCAAGATACAGTACCCTACACTTGCCCTTGTTGTATTTCATTAAGTTTCTTTCTGTCCAACTCTGTAGCCTGTCCAGGTCACGCTGAATGGCAGCACAGTGTTCTGGTGCATCAGCTCCCAGCTTTGTGTCGTCAGCAAATTTGCTGAGGGTACAGTCTGTCCCATTGTCTAGGTCATTGATGAATATATTGAACAGAACTGGACCCAGTACCGACCCCTGAGGAATACCACTAGACACGGGCCGCCAGCTAGACTCTGCCCTACTGACCACAACTCTCTGAGTTCTGCCCTTCAGCCAGTTCCCAATCCACCTCACTATCCAGTCATCCAATCCACACTTCTTAAGTTTGGCTGTGAGGATGTCATGGGAGACGGTGTCAAGACTATCTGAAGTCAAGGTAGACCACATCCACTGCCCTCCCCTCATCAGTTTATCCAGTTATGCCATTGTAAAAGGCAGACTTTTCACTTTTTCCGGGAAATTGTTGATTGGAGACTGGAGGAGCAATTTTTTTGGAAGAACACCCCATTAGTGATCATTTTTCCTTGCACTTCATGTACTCATCCTTCTAGGGTCTAGTATTTGAGGTGCGGCCTCTACAGTGCCGAGTGCAAATGGATAGTCACTTCCATAGTCCTGCTGGCCACATTATTTCTGACACAAGCCAGGATTCTATTGGCCTTCTTGGCCACCTCGGTACACTGCTGGCTCATGTTCAGCTGGCTGTCAACCAAAACCTTGGTCCTGCTTGTCCAACCAGATCTCCTTCTATGACAAGGTGACCCGCTTAGTGGATGAGGGAAAGGCTGTGGTTGTTGTCTACCTGGGCTTTAGTAAAGCCTTTGACACTGTTTCCCACAGCATTCTGCTGGAGAAACTGACTGCTCATGGCCTGGACAGGCATATTCTTTGCTGAATAAAACACTGGCTGGATGGCCAGGCCCAAAGAGTGGTGGTGAATAGAGTTAAATCCAGTTGGTGGCCAGTCACAAGTGGTGTTCCCCAGGGCTCAGTACTGGGGCCACTTCTGTTCAATATCTTTATCAATGATCTGGACGAGGGAATCAAGTATACCCTCAGCAAGTTTGCAGATGACACCAAGTTGGGCGGGAGTGTTGATCTGCTTGAGGGTAGGAAGGCTCTTCAGAAGGACCTGGATAGGATGGATAAATGGACCGAGGCCAATTGCATGAGCTTCAACAAGGCTCATGCTGGGTCCTGCACTTCAGTCACAGCAACCCCATGGAACGCTACAGACTTGAGGAGTGGCTGGAAAGCAGCCTGAAGGAGGACCTGGGGGTGCTGGTCGACAGTTGGCTGAACATGAGCCAGCAGTGTGCTCAAGTGGCCAACGGCATCCTGGCCTGTATCAGGAATAGTGTGACCAGCAGGATCAGGGAAGTGATCATGCCCCTGTATTCGACACTGGTGAGGCTGCACCTCGAATACTGTGTTCAGTTTTGGGCCCCTCACTACAAGAAGGTTATTGAGATGCTGAAGTGTGTCCAGAGTAGGGCAACAAAGCTGGTGAAGGGTCTGGAGCACAAGCCTTATGAGGAGCGGCTGAAGGAACTGGGGTTGTTTAGTCTGGAGAAAAGGAGACTGAGGGGAGACCTTATCTCTCTCTAAAACTACCTGAAAGGAGGTTGCAGCGAGGTGGGCGTCGATCACTTCTCCCTGCTAGCTAGTGATAGGACAAGGGGAAATGGCCTCAAGTTGTGCCAGGGGAGGTTTAGTTTGGATATTAGGAGGAATTTCTTTACTGAAAAGGTTGTCAAGCACTGGAACAGGCTGCCCAGGGAGGTGGTTGAGTGACCATCACTGGAGGTATTTAAAAGACGAGTAGATGTCGTGCTTAGGGACATGGTCTAGTGGTGGACTTAGTAGGGCTGGATCAATTGTTGGACTCAGTGATCTTATAGGTATTTTCCAAATGAAACCATTCTATGATTCTAAGAAGTGGGCCTGATCTACATACTTGGTGTTCTGTTCCCCTCAGGAGAGGGTGCTGTATTGGGGTGTTGTAAGTGTGGTGTCGCACCTGCAGGGAGGAGCTTACAGGACAGATGACCCAAAACTGACCAACAAGGTATTTCATCCCACATACATCATCATACTCAGTATAAAGCTGAGGGAGAATGAGGGTGTAGAGAGAACAAAGTTAATCGCAA
>NW_010206301.1:0-13770 GCF_000695765.1 Mesitornis unicolor | reverse complement strand
CTGTCTCGGGTCTTGCCCCTTCACCTGACACTGGGAGGAACAGGAAGCCTATAAGTTTCTGTCTTCATTGATTTTGGTTTTTGTTTTATCCATCACCACCTCAAGAAAAAAAGCTCTATATACCTGCTGCGCCCATCCAGCTATCTCACCAATAAGTCAAAAACCCATGAGTTTGGCAGAAGGAGGAAAACTGACCCAAATTACAGCTCTGCTCACACTCACCCTAGTCTGTCCCCTTGTTGCCTTCCATCGACTGAGAAAGGACATGGATCTGGTACAGATCCCTGGAGGTCAGCCTGCGGCTGCAAACAAGAGGAAGACCTCATAGATGGAAATTGCCACAGTTCTGTTGCTTCCCTTATCTGCTCCAGAGCTCTGGAAAAGCAAAGCCAGCTCACTGACAGCAGAGACGTTGGGGGTGCAGAGTGGCAAACATTCCTAATGGGAACAGGGATTTTTACTTAGAAGCCACAATTGTCTCCTCTCTGCTACTCCCTCCCACCAGGGCTTACTTCAGGCAACCTAACTGCTGCACTCCAACCAGGCTTTTGACCTTTCACTTGTAGTTTGGCAAAAGTTAAAGAAGCAATGGAAAATTTAGCAGTGTGTGTGTGTGAATCCAGACAGAAAGCGCATCCGTACCCTACAGAGTTTGCAGTTTAAGTTCATTTTAATTCTTAAAGCTCTCACTGTTCTCTTACACAAGTGTCTCTTCTTGTGCAAAGGCAGAGACCAATGTTAAGATCCTCAGCTGAAATAATCCTTATAGCGCTGCAGCTTAAGATAAAACTGACAGCTTGTATGAAGTTTTATTCTTCAGGACATAAACTTGGGGTCAAGCAAGCATATGATAACATTGCAAATTCAGTTCCCATCAGGATTTTTTCTTTTCCCTGATCAATCCTAGAATTATAGGGTTAGATTTGGCACAACAGGGTACAAAAGGATTTCTGGGCTTCATACAACTAAAGCAAACAGAAATCTTTTCTTGACCTCCTTTCCTACATTAGTATAGACTTATCCTCCACCCTGAACACCAATCTTTAAAAAAAACCAAAGAAAATACAGAAGAATTAGGGAAAAATTCTTCCTTTGTTCAATCTACTGTAGATGTTTTCCACACACAGCATCAAGTCAACTGACAAAGTCCCACAGGTTGCAGAAACATAAAGGACAAACAGCAGCTATACTGCACTTAACTTTGGCTTCAAGATAAAATGCAAGTATATGCAAAAGGCCATAATAATATATATGAATTGCTTCTTCTTTTAATATTTGACTTACCCAGAGTGAAGAAATTCTGCTTCCTCTGAGTTGAAAGCATACACTCTCCCGCTGCATAAATATATTATATGTAGACAGAGGTCTTGTGGCTTTGAACAAAATCAGATAGTGCTAATTATTGGGAAACATTTTAGACCAAAACTAAATCATTCTGAGGTTTTTAGAAAAACATTTCATCACATATGTAACAAATGTGGTTTAAATTCTCTTTCTGCTTTAACTTTTTTATTTTAACATTTGAAATCAAAACAGACTGAGGAAACCTTTCTATCAAGACAAAATTATAAAAAATGTTTTGGAGGTTGTAAAAGCAAAAAACCAGTGGGTCACACAACTTTTGTCAAACCTGACCTGGGAATGGAAGGACAGGTTCCCTGCAGGCATGTATCAGCAGGGTTCAGCTGGCTTAATCAGAGTTGTTTTTATTTATATCAATTAAAAATGGATCTGAAATTTACTGAAGGGATAATAATCTCTGGAAAGACATTTTTTGTAAATCTCATTTTTATAAGAGAACCTAATTATTAGACTCTGCCAGATGTAGCAAGGCAGGCAGATGTGACCTCAAATTTTAGATGCATGAAAGCTGCATTAAATTATTATGTATGATTTATGCTCCTCTTATCAGTAGCTCCATGGAGGTATCTATTTATGCGTAAATTTAAAAAGTGGTAGGACGTAGGCTGTAAGTGAGCTTTGAATACCGAAGTATATTTTCCTTATGGCTTCCCCTTTGCTTTTTTTTTTAGGTATACCTTTCTGAACTTACCCTTTTACTTTCAATATAAAATACAAGAAACTTGGTTTCATTCCTTCATAACTCCGTAAAACTTCTCTTATTGCAAGTCAAGTGTCTTAATTTGAACTTAAAAGGGTTTAAAAATTAATTAGATACAATTAAGAAAATTATTTAATTATGCATGACAGAAATGGATGAATATTTGTCACAGCTGTCAACAGGGAATTTTATTTTTTTTTTTAATATCCACAACTATGCACTTAAGAGGTTGCAAAAACGAGGGAAAACTGTGCGGGTGGGAGATTAGAGATGGGAAGGACTGAATAACCTTTCTTAGATGTGAAAGAGAGGACACTACTTAAAGAACTGAAGAGGAGGAATAGAAAAGCTATCTGTAACAGAGTGAGATTTTCCTACCTATATATAACTCTACTAGACTCTTGATAAAAATAAAATTTAAAGAAAAAAAAATCATTTTCCTTTGTGCTGCAGACTGCCACACAATTGTAAATTACACAATTCAATTTCCAATGAACAGACCATGCCTGAAATGAAGTTAAAACACAGATGGCTTGTAGCTACATGAGACACTGTGAGTAAAGGCATCTTTACCAGCAGAGTAAATGCCAGATGCCAAAACAATAGTATCAGAATGCCACAATGATACACTCAGAAAAATACGGGAGCTTTGAAGACTTTTTACCAGAATGTTCTCAATACAGTGTAAGTCTGGAATCTTTACTGGGATAGGGGAAAATAAAAGTGATACTTTCTATCCACCTTCCTCAGCTGTGTCTGTAATACTTACAAATCTCTTATTTTTTTTTGACACAGTGAAGATAGTGAATTTCCCAAAAGGAAAATTCAGACAAAAAGAAAATAAACTTACTTAGAGGCTAAAATTATTTAAAGATATTAAGGATTAAGTGCTTATTTATTCAAATGAGGGCTTGGCATTCAAATGCCTTTAAAAACTCTAGCTTAAGTGACTAGCCTTGGGTCATACAGACTGTAGCAGGACAGAAATTTAAGCCAGAATTCAGTCATCTGTTTTGACTTCAGAGCATGTCTCACCTGCTTATCCCTGTAAGCTTTCAGCCTTCCAGAGCTCCAGTACAGAGCTAAGACTAGAATAAATATTTTTTTCAAAAAAGGTTTAGCAATACCAAATTTTCATGTAAATAGCCAGATTCAGAGTTCTCCATTGCTGAAGCAAAGAAACTGCTGTAATGCATCAAGGTTTTGGTTTTTTGTTCGTTTGTTGGGGTTTTCTTTAAAGCAAGGAGCATTTTTTTTGTAGAGCAAAAGAGGAGAATTTGGGTCTGAAATTCGTAAGAAGCGTTACGAGGGCTGGTATGACCCACTCCCGTATTTTAAGCTGTCATGTCATGCTACCAAGTGTAGGATCATGTCAGCTCATGTCAGTCAAACTGTGTTGTGGTGTGTAAAGCACTGTGATAGAGTGCCAGCCAGCTGTCCTTAATGCGTGACCGGCTGAAAGCCGACAAACTGAAATAACATTTTAGGAAGCTTTAAAGGACAACCACAATGATTAGTGTGAAGACTTGAGGCAGTTAAATAGGTGTTTGCTAATGAGGAATGGAGCATGACAAACTCTTATCCTGGTTGCCTGGTAGAGTCAGGGAACATGGATAGTTCCCAGGCTGGATTAGCAAGGGGCATCCAAACCTCAGCTTCAGGGCTGGGGAGAGTCCAAGAGGCTGAGGAATAGATGGTTTTCCAGCAGGATGCACAGCCAAAATGGGGACAGCTGAGCAACAACAGAGTGGGTGGGAAAGGCAAAACTTTGCACATTGTTCATTCCATTAATGACAAAATTACAGGGTGCCTAGATGGGAACCAAAATACCGACTTGTTAGACATAGATTTCATTAGATGTCTCACTTAGAAGGAAAGCACATGACAGAAGACAGCACTTTAAAAAATCCCCTAAAGACAGTCTGGTTACCTACCCTTTAGCTAGCCCAAAAATAAATTATGCTCTGTTTACTTGTTTAATCAGCCAGCATTACCCAATCCAGGTTTTTCAATATGACTCTCTCAAAAATTAACTTTCCTTAGAACTTCATCTCCTGTAATGCTGTGACAAGTCTGTAAACGTCTGGTCTTTCTTTTGCACGCTTCACTTGTAGAGGAATATAGATGAATGCTTGGAAACCTCTGATGCTTTCATATTTTAAGATAGTTTAAATACTTTTAATGCATGTAGTCTTGTCAACTTCAAATGTCTCTGTAAGAATCTAGGTGTTAGGATGTTAAAGAAAAGCTGAAAGTTTTAACTAAAGAGGAAAGGTTTGGGGATGAAAAGACAACTTGAACATCAATCTCTCTTTTGAAATATGGGTCTAATTCACAGTTTTCAGAACCTCATGTTGAACATGTTAATTATATAACTGTCTTATGGTTTAAAAACTACCAAACACAGAAAAAATAGGACAAGATAGAGCTGGCATTATGTGGAAAATCTTTTTCTGGAGTATTTCCACATATTTTAATGGGACTGCTTACACAGTACAGCGATGACTGATGAGTGCAAGAGTAAAGCAGCTGTCCCTAGATGGACTGTCACCAGTTTAGAACTATTTAAAATAAAGAACCATATCTATGCAGAGCATTGCATTAACACCCACAGAATGACAGCACAGATTGCTTTGATGGGACAGACAGATTTGTCGGCTCTACGCATTCTGCTGCTGTTCAGACATGATCCAGCTCCAGTGTGGAGACCCTGAGCGTTAATGTCAGGCGCCCCTGAGAGGACTTCTGGCTGGCTACACCCACTGGAGGCCAAAAGAGTTAAAGTTATTCAGTATCTGTCAGTAAGAACATGCTCAGACAAGGCACCTGAGCTGCCTGTAATCCAAACAGACCAGTAGCTCAGTAAAAGACACAAGAAGAAAAATTTTGCCCAGAGAACTGTCTAAAGCTACACACAAATTGTGTGGGAAAAAATAGCACAGATAATAGGTCTTTGGTATTCTTCTTGTCATCAGGGCTGCTTTCTAAATCTACTACCATTCTTGAAAAATGCATTTGCTTCATGGAAGTATGCGTGAGAGAGTCATGAACTCATGTATGACCCCAGTAAAATAAACTCATGGCATATTAAAAACTCACCCTGCTTTGTCAGAAACCCTGTATAAAACCCACCATTCACAGATTTTAGAAAGGCTTCTGATAACTTGCATCCTTTGATACCCCCTGAGTAACTCCAAGTTAACTCTGCTCTACTGGTACCTTGCTTGGACTGTCATGAGGAAAAAAAAGAAGTGGTCTATTTTATTTGATCTTATTTGATTCTTTTTTTTAATCTCCAACTTTCAGGTACTTCATCATTATCTGCTAGATCAAAGGAACCTCCAGTGTCAGAACAGATTTCCCTCAGCTAGGAATAAAGATCATGGAAGATGGACACCTATCATACTCCTCAGTACTCACCAGTTCTACTGCCTCAGAGTTTAATTTTCTTGGGATAACTGTTAAATCATTCCTCACCCCATTAAAAAAGCCCTACCTTCCTGTTCCTAATAGGAGATAGGCAAGAAGCTAAGACAATTTAAGTAGCTAATAAATAACAGACCTTCACCATCTGCACAGTTCTTTTACTTATGCAGTGTTATTTATTTCATCTCTTCTTAGGAGTAGCCCTCAGAAAGAGTTCTAATTCACCCTCCTCTGAACCTAAACTGACTCTGACTGAAACAGTTTTCTTTTCTGAATTCATTATACATGGCCTACTTGAAATAATGAAGGCTCTTTCCCATCTTCTACTTTGTCTAAAACCTTGCAGTATTAACCATGCAATTACCAGGCCCTTAGTCACATATCTCAAAGACATCTTTACTAGAAAGGAATGGAGTGCCTGATTCATCCACCACTATTTCCAGGCAAAGCTTTGACTCTCATTAGAGTCAGGGAAAGCACAGTGATGGAGTTTAGGAGGCCTGCATTTCATGTTGTAGCCATTTTCCTTCTGCATGACCTTGAACACCTTTCCCTTTCCAAGTTTCGTTTTTCCTTGCTGAAAACAGAGATCATGACAGGACCCTGTTTTCCAAAGAGATTTGAAATCTACCCATCATTATATTCTCAAAGAATGAGAGGTTTCTCTGAATATTACCGGTATTAGTCACTGGTTTTAACTAAACTTCTTTAGATGGCTGGCTGACTGACTACCTTTTGAGTGCCTTCCAGCTCTCCAGGTCTAATGAGTCCTCTTTCTTCTTCATGTCTGCCACTTTCCTCTCTACAATGTGGGAGTCCTTGGCCACCTTCATACAGAAGCTGCTGCCCCTTTCCCATCTTGCTCCTCTGCACAATCTTTCTCTATACAATGGCTGGGTTTGTTATATCCTCTCAGAGATGGGATGACAAATACTACATTTACACTTGCTAATGGTGCAGTCCTATAGTAGCAGAAGTCAAAGGCAATTGAGGAGCCAGATTGCATACTATACATACATGGGAATAGAAAGGAGTTACTGCAGATGAGGTCTGTTCTTGTCCTGTAGCCTAACATCCATTAGCAGCTGGATGCTAAACAACTTAGTTTCATCCAACAGGAAGTAATTTTCTGTGCTCTGAGACTGCCCTGAAGGATAAATCAAGGTACGGTAAAAGGGAATGATCAGAAGTGCACTGCTGATATGAACTCAAATGCCAGTGTAGATACAGCCTCAGTTCTCAAATAATGGTCACAAGATGGAATTACACAATACTGTAACTGTATTTTCTGCTTTCAGTTCCCAACTTAACAAGCTGATATTTTCAGGAAAATAACAATAACAATCCCAGGATCTCCTTTCTGAATTGTAAAAGGATATTTATAGCCCATTAATATATGTGTAGCTAGAGTAATTCACTTTGCAGATGTAGGCTTTTTTTGCATTTATCTGCACAAAATTCCACCAGTATTTTTCATTGCCCAGTCACTAAGTAAGGTATATCTGCGATCTTCCTTGTCACCTTTTCATTAAAATGATTTTGATGAATAAATTTGTGCCACTTTTGCTCTATCCTTATTAATCTCCTGACTATATAATCTAAGAAAATGAAAAACTCTGGTTTTAGAATGGATCATTATAATAGCAAACCATGAGACCACTTATTTGGAGTGAAAACTTATTTTTGTGCCCCCATCCTACCTTATATTTTAATCAGCTATCATAGTATGACAATTTTTTTAAATTCCTTTTTATTTTTATTAATTTATTTCACAAAAGATTAGTTTCATAAAAACCCTTCAAACTCCTTACATGTATTATTCATTCATTTGTTTTCTTTCTTTGAAAAACTTCAGTAAGTTTTGAACTTTTCAAGGAAGATGCTTTGTCAACAAAAAGTCGATAAATTGCTTTACCTATTTCCTAGTATATCCTTTCAATCAACTTTTCTAATGATTTTATTATTTGCTATATTTTCTACTACTTAACAGAGAATAAGAGTCACATTTCTTGGTTGGCAATTTCCTGGAGGGATTTTTAAAATTTAGACACCACTTTCCATTCCCACTAATTGTCAGGCCATTTTAGTAAGAGCTTACAAACCAAAGTACAAACCATATTTAAGTTTAGAAATCTCACAAGTTTAAAGAGCGTTATCTTTGCAATTGTTAGTGTTCAGCTATTGCAAAACCTCTTTAGATGACAAATCAGTTTTAAAAGAAGTCCTCCAGCCTCTTTTTTCCTTTAAATAGTGACTCCTTTTACCGACTATTTTGCACTGTGAACAATACAGCAAATTCGTTCAGATACTCAGCTGTAGCCTCATACTTTTGGATATTTCTTTTAACCTTTGAAAATTTGCTGGATTTCTCTGGGCTTCAGTAAATACTTCTGCTTCTTATGAGTTTTTGGAAGGTTTTTGCATAATTTCTATGATTTTGGAATTATACAGTTCTTGAAGTTCTTAAATTTATTTTTCTTTCCTTCAATCTTTTATTCATTATATCTTTAACTCAGTAGAGTTGATGCTCTTTTCAGGCCGAAAGTCTGCAGGAAGAAATAAATTAAGATTCTCTGTCTAATTTTTGGAACTAAAATTAATGTTTATCACTTAGAAAGCAATTGAGTCACACTTGTACAGCATTCTCTACTCTAATGCCACCAAAGTTAATTTATATAGATATGAGAATCAATTCAAAATATCTTAGTTAGAACACATTCCCTGTGATAGCACTGAATAATTTCCTGAATGTGCTTAAGAGTCAGAAAGCTCTGCACCTACAACTGAAGATAAATACCTGATGGTCAGTTGAATACCATTTTGTCAACCTGAAATGTGCCTGAAAATGTTTTAGAGGTAATATAATAAAAACAGAAAATGGCTCCTGTTGAAGTAGTCACAAATCTTTACACTGTGAGTCTGTTATTAAACAAAAATACCATAAAACTGCACATAAAAGCAAAAAAAAAAAAAAAGCTAAGGTTGGATCCATGGCTCTCTGAGGCCTCCTTATGTGAAAACACAGGGAAGGGATGAGAGACTAAAAACCAAATAAGCAAAAGCTGAGATGACTAGTTAGCTCAATTTTAGTGAGCTTTGTACCGTCACTCCCCTTGCACTTCTCCATATGAATAATTTGCACCTTCCATTCAAATGTATTGAAGCCATAACAAGGCTTAGGTAACACCTACAAGACCTGGGACACTGCAAATGATCTGAGAACTCTAACAGCATACAGTGGTGTACATTAACATGAACAAATTCCTTCTGATTAAGACATATCAGAAAGTATTTTAACCAGTCTTTCGTATTTATGAAATCCATTCATTAATCTTCAGAACAATAAGCTCAAGTAATAATTGTTTGCAGTTGAAGTACCCTCATTCTGCACTGAAGTAGGATGAATCACAACGATCTTCTGCATGTAGAAGGAAGAGAATATCTATGAAAATATCCACTGCAACAAAGTTGAAAAATACTTTGAGTCCTATTAGCATCAATTCTTATTAAGTCAATGGAATTTCACTGAGGTAAAACCAGCTGTAAATAAAGACAGACTCAACACTCTTATCTGGACATTGTTTTGAAGAACTTTAAAAGACACTGTCACACTTGTCTTTATTCCCAATAACATTTCAGGGAAAAAAAAAGAGTACTATTACAGATAATCTTCATTCTGGATGTGATTGGAATTATTTCACCGAGTTAACTTCCAGCTTTTTAACACAAATACATTTCTGTTATTTGCTTTTTTATTAGTTAAGCTTTACTTCTGTCATAAGTAGATTTGCTAGTTAAGTCCCCTTCAACATAATGTTCTTTATCATGTTATAGCAAAAGTAATGCTGGAGAAAAGCTGAATCTGTTGGAAACATCCTGATGTCACCACTAATCTCTATAAATATTCCTCCTAGCATTACACAGAGAAGTGAATTTAAAAGCAGCATAGAAACTCTTTTACCTTCCCATTGTCCCATATTTTCCTGGGAACATTCTATGACCTTCATGTACCTTTGTGGGAAAACAGTCTTAGGGCTCAGTTAGCCTCAGTAAGGAGGAGGAATGAGCAAAAAGTGAATAAACTAAGAAATGTATCATTATCAAGCTAGGGAAAGTTGTCCAAGGAATAAAAATAATGCTGAGTATGAGAACACGTACATGGACTTCTAAGTAAGATATAGAATTTGAATTCAAAAGCTGTTGGCTTGACTTTTATCATTGGCTCTCTCTTCATAAATAGCCCACATGAAGTCCCTGTGGCCTTGACATTAAGCAATAAGGCTCCCACTGATTTCAATAGTGTGAGCCCCGTTAGCTGTGTGCCTATGAAAGAGCCATAATACTCCTCCTTTTTGAGGAAATAATAGGAAACAGACCATTTGGAAATTATACAATCCATTTGGTAATCTAACTCAATTTACCTGGTCAGTTTGAAAGCCTCAAAATAGATTTGAACAATCTGAATGTTTCGGGTTTTTTTCCCAATGTACTTGAATGTCCTTTCAGTTAGACACCATCTGAAAATACGATGCCAAACAATCCTATATCCAGGGCTCACCCCTGTAAATCCCATATAGCCATTGAGAGTTAAATATGGGATACCTAATCTTTATACATGATATTCCAACTTTATAACATTCACACATCTAAAAGTAATTTTATTTAATCTATGTTTCTCTGCTTTAAATATTAGAATATCATGTAAGAGTCTCAGAAGTCTTACTACAGTCAGAACATGTGATATTTAGCACTTTCCTCTTCCACAAGGCCTGTTCCCAGACCTCCATGGGATTGCCAACATGTTGCTACGCAGAATAGCCAGCCAAGTCATTCTTTGATAGTCTTACTAGTCTTAATGTTTTCATAGAATATTTACTTATTTCTGGCTTATTGTCTGTTCTATATAAGTGGTAAACTCTTAAGTCATAGACTTACTAATCTGTAGAAATATTGCCCAGTACATTATGGGTATTAAGATCACTAGCTGTAACATACATTACTAAGCATAATAATACATACCCAAGTCTATATGACATTTAAAGCAGGATGAGATAGCCCTAGAGTATGTATATTATGAAAATTGTTCTCTAATGACTGTCCAATAGAATATTATAAAGTCCATTAAAAGCACATATTTCTTTGCTTCTTTTGACACACCATCAGATTAACATTGTCCTACCCCAAATAAAGCCAATCTCTCTACTCAGTTCATTTGACTAAGGATTTTCACCGATTTAACCACAGGAATAGACAAAAGCCCATCACTTTCACACCTGGCATTCTGGGCTGTTATATTTCACAGAGCAGTGCCAGACTTAAATTACTGACACATATATCTATACACACACACATACAGATATGCAGACTGTCCTGGTTTGAGCTAAATAGAACTAATTTTCTATTTAGTGATTTTACTTTTCAGCTCAGTCTCTTTTAAGTGACTGAACTTACTGAAAACTGGCAGCATGTTTTTTCCAAACAGTGCTGCTAGAAGATGAGCTCAAGGTCAGTTGTCTCATCATGGGTGCCATGTCTGTGCCTATGGCGGGGGAAGCGGACCCAAAACTGACCAACGAGGTATTCCATCCCACATACGTCATACTCGGTATAAAGCCAAGGGATAACGAGGGTCTCAACCCTTCTTCCATCTTGGAGCTCTTCCATCTCAGACCCTTCTGTCCGTCCTGATCCTGCAGAGGCCGAGGTCTGAGCAGAACCCTGCTAGTTCATCTGCCGCTGATCCTGATTTGTGTTCCCGCATCCTGCTCCCACTGCTGCTGAGTTTGGTCTGGGACTTTTCCAGTGCCCTGCTCCACAGAGCCTCTGGTGACATATTCGTCATTGGGGGGAGGGTGGGGGAAGGATTTTATATTGGTTTTGTATATATTGGTACATATCTGTATATATTTCATTATTTTCCTATTTACATTATTATCCTGTAGTATTGGTATTATTGTTTCATTAAATCTGTTTGTTTAATTTCCAACCCGTAAGGTCTCTCTCCCTTATTCTCTTTTCTATTCCCTTGTGGGGAGGGGAGAGGGGTTAATAGAGAGCGTCTGTCCAGGATTTAGTGGCTGGCCCAGCCCTAAACCACAACACAGACATACACTGTCATGGATAAAGGTATTCTTTGCTCACAATTGATGCTCTTCCAGTACTCAAGCCAAAGTTACAGAAAAGTCAGTTAAATTCGTTTCAGAGGAAAAGGTGTTCAAATTTTGATGTTTCTGTTCTAGTTAGGAACCAGAGTAAGGCTCTCAGAAGTCTTCAATTACTAGAATATATAGCTTCTGTTACAAAGCTGAAAAAAAGATGGGGAGTGATATTTCAGTGGAATCACTGCCACTCCAGACAATTTGAAACGCATACTGCGACCTCTACAGCCTGTGATAACCGACTTGGCTGAATTATCAAGCGTCTCCGTAAATCTGCACACCAAATAGATGGGGGGGCTCTCCAGCTGAGATATTAATAGCCCTTCATCCAAAAGGCAGCAGACATATGAATATTTGTGAGACACGAACTGATGATGATATTTCTTTGTCATCACTTGTTTGTCCATGCTTTCCGTTCTTTGCATGATCCCTTAAAACTACTTGTAGATCAGTAAGTTCTAACCTGTTGCCATTGCTCCTCTTTCTCCTCTTCTGCCTGTGCAGGAAACTGGAGAGTTGTGCAAACCACACTAAATGTCTCAAGAATTTTACAGGTCTTTATGTCTTAAGGATGTCTTGGAAATATTCACCTTTCCAGGAATAATGTTATAAATACTTTATAAAATTCAACATCCTTTCAAATTGTTTAACTAAAAGCTAAAATACTCAAAATCTCCTATCAGTTTGAAGGATCTTGTCCACAAAGCCTTTCAAAGCTTGAATTTTCCTAGGGCTGCTGACAGAGCAGTATCTTCTTACTATAAGCTCTGCACAGTAGGTAATGGAGTACCAGAAAGCAAGCCACCACTTCTTAATCAGTTCTGATTAAAGGGTCAGTGAAGTTCCGATTCCTTATGACTCTGTAGGCCAAAAATCATAGCCCTAATCACAGTTGGAGGCCAGCCAAGGTCTCTCATCTGATATACTTCAAGACACAGAGTTTTAATCACAAAATTGCAGTGATGCCTCGTTTTAAAACAAGAAAGAGACAGAAGAAAGAAGAAAGCCTGGACAACACTGCTAATTGACCTTAATCCAATGTGATGTGCAATACACTCAGCATACGACTGTGGATGGGACACAGCGTAAGTGTAAAATACCCATTCTTAAAACTGAATTAAATTTGAAATAGTAGATCAGATTGCTCCCCATGTCCTCAAACAAACTTCTGCATATTGAAATTTATCTTGAGATTTGCAGATGCATTAGGGGCTTGTTACATGACAACTGTACTGTATCTTGAATACACCTCAGAAAAGCTACTTAAGCTCAAGTTCACATCTTCATTATTAGTAGAAAAACTCTCCTGGTGGCAAATGTTGAGTATAATCTATCAGATTGGCAAAAATGTCCTTTTGGTGGGTCTGATGTCTCCTGTTACTTACTGAACTGCATTTTTTTTCTTTTAAACAACTACCTCTTATTCTGTAAAAAGCCCAGTCAAATTGCATCTTGACTTCACATACTTTGAAAAGGCTGTGTCTGCTATACTAGACACAGAACTGAAATAACGAAGTTCAAGAGCTGAGTCTTGTGCAATTATACTAATGCAATTCAATGGACAGCACTTTGGAGGAAGCAGTCAGGAATTTTGGATTCCCATCTTGTCTCATGAAGTCATTGATGTCCCTGTCTCTCTGAATTCCCTCTCATATTTTATCTTATGTGCCTATTGCAGCTGTAGTTTCTTCTGGCAAAGTTTTTGGGGTTTGTAACATGTTCAAAGGATATTTCACCTGGTCAATTTCTGATTAAGTCTTGTAATCAGCTGTGTAAAAAAGCAAGCAGATTGATAATAAATTATTGGCCTGCCTGTGAATTTACAAACCTGATAAATATAGAGCATTTTTTTTATTCTATAAGTGATGCTATGTTTTAATTTCTTTTATAAGAATGTATAAATATTCTTTTAATAGCTTCTGTAGTAAATATCATGGAAACAACAGGGATCTACACATGAAGAAAAAGGTTAGAAATGGCAAATTTATTGTGCTTTTACTGTCTACCAGGCAAAGCATTTTTGCATATTTATTTTTCCAACAGAAAATTTTCCCCTTAAAACAGTCTATAAACACATGAAGCAATATTTCATCAAAAACATTGTTAACATTACCAAGGAATGCG